>NW_027490106.1:0-251202 GCF_050948175.1 Xylocopa sonorina | reverse complement strand
CAATTTATATGCCTCATGAAAAGATATAATATTCATTGTGGAGTGTTATGTATACCTCGTATTCACTTCAAAAGAATGTAAATGCGATACTTCCTTGCTAGGAAATAGCGTCTGCAGATGTCTACGTATCGTAGCAATAGAGATCTACTGCATCTTAAAACTTGATATCGCATCACATTTCTATGTCTTATGATAAGATATAATATTGATTACGAAGTGTTATGTGTTCCTCGTCTACACTTCAATTGAATGTAAATGCAGCACCTTCTTTCTATGGAATTACGTTTCCAGATGTCTACGTATCGGAGCAATAGAGTTCTAATGCTTCTTAAATCGCGATATCGCACCTCATTTCCATGTTTCATGACAAGATATTATATTCATTGCGAAGTGTTATGCATACCTCGCAAACATTTCAAATGAATGTAAACGCGACACTTCCTTGCTAGGAAATAGATTGGCAGATGTCCACGTATCGAAGCAATAGATTTCTAATGCTCCTTAGAAAGCGATATCGCATCTCATTTCTATGTTTCATGATAAGATATAATATTCATTGCGAAGTGTCATGTATACCTCACATACACTTCAAATGAATGTAAATGCGACACCTCCTTGCTGGGAAATAGCGTGTTGCAGGTGCCTACGTATCGAAGCAATAGAGATCTAGTGCATCTTAAAACTTGACATCGCATCACATTTCTATGTCTTATGATAATATATATTATTCATTGCGAAGTGTTATGTGTTCCTCGTCTATACTTCAATTGAATGTAAATGCAACTCTTCCTTTCTAGTAAATTACGTTTCCAGATGTCTACGCATCGTAGCAATAGAGTTCTAATGCTTCCTAAAACGCCATATCGCATTTCATTTCTATGTTTTATGATAAGATATAATATTCATTGTGGAGTATTATGTATTTCTGGTATTCACTTCAAAAGTATGTCAATGCGACACTTCCTTTCAAGGAAATAGCGCTTGCAGGTGTCTACGTGTCGTAGCATTAGAGTTCTAATGCCTCTTAAAACGCGATATGGTATCTCATTTCTATGTCTCATGATAAGATATAATATTCACTGCGAAGTGTCATGTATACTTCGTATTCACTTCAAATGAACGTAAATGCGTCACTTCCTTGGTAGGAAATAGCGTTTGTAGATGTCTACTCATCGAAGCATTAGAGTTCAAATGCTTCTTATAACGCGATATCGCATCTCATTTCTATGTCTCATGATATGATATAATACTCATTTCGAAGTGTCATGTATACCTCGTATTCACTTCAAAAGAATGTAAATGCGACACATCCTTGCTAGGAAATAGCGTTGGCAGATGTCTACGTATCGAAGCAAAGGAGTTCTAATCCTTCTTAGAGCCTGATATCGCATCTCATTTCTATGTTTCATGATAAGATATAATATTCATTGCGAAGTGTCATGTATACCTCGCATACACTTCAAATGAATGTAAATGCGACACTTCCTAGCTAGGAAGTACCGATGGCAGAATTCTACTTATCGAAGCAATAGAGTTCTAATGCTTCCTAAAACGAGATATCGCATCTCATTTCTATGTGCCATGATTAGATATATTATTCATTGCGGCGTGTCATGTATACCTCGTATTCACATTAAAAGAATGTAAATCCGACACTTCCTTGCTATTAAATAGCGTTTGCAGATATCTACGTATCGAAACAATAGATTTCTAATGCTTCTCGAAACGTGATATCGCATCACATTTCTATGTTTCATGATCAGTTATAATATTCATTGCGGTGTATCATGTATACCATGTTTTGTCTTCAAAAGAATGTAAATGCGACACTTCCTTGCTAGGACATTGCGTTTGCAGATGTTAACGTATCGCAGCAATAGAGTTCAAATGTTTCTTATAACGCGATATCGCATCTCATTTCTATGTCTCATGATAAGATATAATACTCAATGCGAAGTGTTATGCATTCCTCGTCTGCACTTCAAATGAATGTAAATGCGATCCTTCCTTGCTAGGAAATAGCGCATGCAGATATCTAGGTATCGTAGCAATGGTGTTCTAATCCTTCTTAGAGCGCGATATCGCATCTCATTTCTATGTTTCATGATAAGATATAATATTCATTGCGAAGTGTCATGTATACCTCGCATACACTTCAAATGAATGTAAATGCGACACTTCCTAGCTAGGAAGTACCGATGGCAGAATTCTACTTATCGAAGCAATAGAGTTCTAATGCTTCCTAAAACGAGATATCGCATCTCATTTCTATGTGCCATGATTAGATATATTATTCATTGCGGCGTGTCATGTATACCTCGTATTCACATTAAAAGAATGTAAATCCGACACTTCCTTGCTAGGAAATAGCGATGGCAGATGTCTACGTATCGAAGCAACAGATTTCTAATGCTTCTTAAATCGCAATATCGCATCCCATTTTTATGTTTCATGATAAGATATAATATTCACTGCGAAGTGTCACGTATACATCGCATTCACTTCAATAGAATGTAAATGCGACACTCCCTTGCTAGGAAATAGCGTTTGCAGATGTCTACGTATCGTAGCATTAGTGTTCTAATGCTTCCCAAACGCGATATCGCATCTCATTTCTATGTTTCATGATAATATATAATAATCATTGCGAAGTGTCATGTATACCTCGCATACACTTCAAATTAATGTAAATGCGACACTTCCTGGCTAGAAAATAGCGATGGCAGATGTCTACGTATCGAAGCAACAGAGTTCTAAGGCTTCATTAAACACGATATCGCATCTCATTTCTATGTTTCATGATAAGATATAATATTCATTGTGCAGTGTTATGTATACCCCGTATTCACTTCAAAAGAATGTAAATACGACAATTCCTTACTAGGAAATAGCTTCTGCACATGTCTATGAATCGTAGCAATAGAGTTCTAATGCTTCTTAAAACGCGATATCGCATCTCATTTCTATGTTTCATGACAAGATATAATATTTATTGTGCAGTGTTATGTATACCACGTATTCACTTCAATAGAATGTAAATGCGACACTTCCTGCGTAGGAAGTAGCGTTTGCAGATGTCTACGTATCGTGGCAATAGAGTTCTAATGCTTCTTAAAACGGGATACCGCATTTCATTCCTATGTCTCATGATAAGATATGATATTCATTGGGAAATGTCATGTATACATCGTACTCGCTTCAAACGAATGTAAATGCGACACTTCCTTGATAGGAAATAGCGTTTGCAGATTTCTACGAATCGAAGCTATAGAATTCTAATGCTTCTCATATCGTTATATCGCATCTCATTTCTATGTTACATGATAAGATATAATTTTCATTACGAAGTGTCATGTATACCTCGTACTGACTTGAAAGGAATGTAAATGCGACACTTCCTTGCTAGAAATAGCGTTTGCAGATGTCTACGTATCGTAGAATTAGAGTTCGAATGCTTCTTAAATCGCAATATCGCATCTCATTTCTATGTTTCATGATAAGATATAATATTCAATGTTCAGTGATATGTATATCTCGTCCACACTTCAAACGAATGTAAATCCGACACTTCCTTGCTAGGAGATAGCGTTTGCAGACGTCTACGTATCGAAGCAATAGACTTCTAATGCTTTTTAAATCGCAATATCACATCTCATTTCTCTGTTTCATGATAAGATATAATATTCATTGCGAAGGGTTATGTATACCTAGTATTCGCTTCAAAAGAATGTAAATGCGACATTTCCATGCTAGGAAGTAGCGTTTGCAGATTTCTACGTATCGAAGCAATAGAGTACTAATGCTTCTCGTAACGCGATATCGCACTTCTTTTCTATGTTTCACGATAAGATATAATATTCATTGCGATGTGTCATGTATACCTCGTATTCACTCAAAGAGAATGTAAATGCGACGCATCATTGCTAGGAAATAGCGTTTGCAGATGTCTCCGTACCGTAGCAATAGGGTTCTAATACTTATTTAATCGCGATATCGAATCTCATTTCTATGTTTCGTGATAAGGTATAATTTTCATTGTGGAGTGCTATGTATACCTCGTATACACTTCAAATGAATGTAAATGCGACACTTCCTTGCTAGGAAGTAGCGTTTGCAATTGTCTACGAAAGAAGCAATAGAGTTCTAGTGCTTCTCAAAATGCTATATCGCATCACATTTCTATGTTTCATGATAAGATATAATACTCTTTGCGGAGTGTTATGTATTCCTCCTCTACACTTCAAATGAATGTAAATGCGACAATTCCTTGCAAGGTAGTAGCGTTTGCAGATGTCTACGAATTGAAGCAATAGATTTCTAATGCTTCTTCAAACGAGATATCGCATCCCACTTCTATGTTTCACGATAAGATATAATACTCATTGCGAAGTGTTACGCATACCTCGTATACAATTCAAATGAATGTAAATGCGACACTTCCTTTGGAGGAAATAGCATTTCCAAATGTCTACGTATCGTAGCAGAAGAGTTCTAGTGCTTGTTAAATCGCGACATCGCATCACACTTCTATGTTTCATGATAACCTATAACACTCATTGCGAAGTGTTATGTATTCCTCGTCTACACTTCAAATGAATGTAAATACGACACTTCTTTGCTAGGAAATAGTGCTTCCAGATATCTACGTACCGAAGGAGTAGAGTTCTAATGCTTCTTAAAACGAGATATCGCATCTCATTTCTATGTTTCATGACAAGATAAAATATTCATTGCGAATTGTCATGTATTCCTCGTATTCACTTCAAACGAATGTAAATGCGACACTTCCTTGCTAGGAAATAGCGTTTACAAATGTCTACGTATCGCAGCAATAGAGTTCTAATGCTTCTTAAATCGCCATATTGCATCTCATTTCTATGTTTCACGATAAGATATAATATTCATTGTGGAGTGTTATTTATACCTCGTATTCACCTCAAAAGAATGAAAATGCAACACTTCCTTGCTAGGAAATAGCATTTGCAAAATTCTGCGTATCGTAGCATTAGCTTTCTATTTCATCCCAAAAAGCGATATCGCATCTCATTTCTATGTTTCATGATAAGATACAATATTTATTGCGAAGTTTCATGTGTTCCTCGTATTCACTTCAAATGAATGTAAATGCGACACTTCCTTTCTAGGAAATAGCGTTTGCAGTTGTCTACGTATCGAAGCAAAAGAGTTCTAATGCTTCTTAAAACGAGATATCGCATCTCATTCCTATGTTTCATGGTAAGATATATTATTCATTGCGAAGTATCACATATACATCGGATACACTTCAAATGAATGTAAATGCGACACTTCCTTGCTAGGAAATAGCGTTTGCAGATGTCTACGTATCGTAGAAATAGAGTTCTAACGCCTCATAAGACGCGATATCGCATCCCATTTCTATGTTTCATGATAAGATATATTATTCATTGTGCAGTGATACGTATATCTCGTCTACACTTCAAAAGAATGCAAATGCGACACTTCCTTGCTAGGAAATAGCGCCTGCGGATATCTACGTATCGTAGCAATAGAGTTATAATTCTTCGTAAAACGAGATATCGCTCACATTTCTATGTTTCATGATAATATATAATTTTCATTGCGAAGTGTCATGTATACCTCGCAAACACTTTCAAATGGATGTAAATGCGACACTTCCTTGCAAGGAAATAGCGTGTTGCATATGTCCACGTATCGAAGCAGTAGAGTTCTAATGCTACTTATATCGTCATATCGCATCTCATTTCTATGTTACATGATAAGATATAATATTCATTGCGAAGTTTCATGCGTTCCTCGTATTCACTTCAAATGAATGTAAATGCGACACTTCCTTTCTAGGAAATAGCGTTTGCAGTTGTCTACGTATCGAAGCAAAAGAGTTCTAATGCTTCTTAAAACGAGATATCGCATCTCATTCCTATGTTTCATGGTAAGATATATTATTCATTGCGAAGTATCACATATACATCGGATACACTAAATGAATGTAAATGCGACACATCCTTGATAGGAAATAGCGTTTGCAGATTTCTACGAATCGGAGCAATAGAATTCTAATGCTTCTTATATCGTCATATCGCATCTCATTTCTATGTTACATGATAAGATATAATATTCATTGCGAAGTTTCATGTGTTCCTCGTATTCACTTCAAAAGAATGTAAATGCGACACTTCCTTGATAGGAAATAGCGTTTGCAGATTTCTACGAATCGGAGTAATAGAATTCTAATGCTCCTTATATCGTCATATCGCACCTCATTTCTATGTTACATGATAAGATATAATATTCATTGCGAAGTATCATGTGTTCCTCGTATTCACTTCAAATGAATGTAAATGCGACACTTCCTTTCTAGGAAATAGCGTTTGCAGATGTCTACGTATCGCAGCAATAGTGTTCTGATGCTTCCTAAAACGCGATATCGCATCTCATTTCTGTGTTTCATGATAAGATATGATATTCATTGCCAAGTGGCATGTATACCTCGCATACACTTCAAATGAATGTAAATGCGACACTTCCTTGCTAGGAAATAGCGTTTGCAGATTTCTACGAATCGGAGCAATAGAATTCTAATGCTTCTTATATCGTCATATCGCATCTCATTTCTATGTTTCATGATAAGGTATAATATTCATTGTGAAGTGACATGCATACCTCGTATTCACTTCAAAAGAATGTAAATGCGACACTTCCTTGCTAGGACGTTGTGTTTGCAGATGTCTACGTATCGATGCAGTAGAGTTCTAATGCTTCTTATACACGCTTTTGCATCACATTTCTACGATTCATGATAAGATATAATATTCATTGCGAAGTGACGTGCATACCTCGTATTCACTTCAAAAGAATGTAAATGCAACACTTCCTTGCTAGAGAGTAGCGTTTGCAGATGTCTAGGTATCGAATCAATAGAGTTCTAAAGCTTCTTAAACGAGCTTTCGCATCTCATTTCTATGTTTCATGATAATATATAATACTCATTCTGCAATGATGTGTATAACTCGCATTCACTTCAAAAGAGTATATATGCGACTCTTCCTTCCTAGGAAATAGCATTTGCAGATTTCTACGTATCGTAGCAAGTCTGTTATAGTGCTACTTAAAACGAGATATCGCATCTCATTTCTATGTTTCATGAGAACATATAATATTCATTGCGAAGTATTATGTATACCTCGCATACACTTCAAATGAATGTAAATGCGACACTTCCTTGCAGGGAAATAGCGTGTTGCAGATGTCTACGTATCGAAGCAGTAGAGTTCTAGTGCATCTTAAAACATGATATCGCATCACATTTCTATGCCTTATGATAAGATATAATATTTATTGCGAAGTGTTATGTGTTTCTCGTCTACACTTCAATTGAATGTAAATGCGACACTTCCTTTCTAGGAAAATACGTTTCCAGATGTCCACGTATCGAAGCAATAGAGTACTAATGCCTCTTAAAACGCGATATCGCATCTCATTGCTACGTTGCATGATAAGATATAATATTCATAGCGAAGTGTCATGTATACCTCGCATAAACTTCAAATGAATGTAAATGCGACACATCCTTGCTAGGAAATAGCGTTTGGAGATGTCTACGTATCATAGCAATAGAGTTCTGATGCTTCGTAAAACGCGATATCGCATCTCATTTCTATGTTTCGTGATAAGATATAATATTCATTGCGAAGTGTAGTGTATACCTCGTATTCACTTCAAAAGAATGTAAATGCGACTCTTGCTGGCAAGGAAGTAGCGTTTGCAGATATCTACGTATCGTTGCAATAGAGTTCTAATGCTTCTAAAATCGCCATATCGCATCTCATTTCTATGTCCGTATTAAGATATAACATTCATTGTGCAGTGTTATGTATACCTCGTATTCACTTCAAAAGAATGTAAATGCGACACTTCCTTGATAGGAAATAGCGTTTGCAGATTTCTACGAATCGGAGCAATAGAATTCTAATGCTTCTTATATCGTCATATCGCATCTCATTTCTATATTACATGATAAGATATAATATTCATTGCGAAGTTTCATGTGTTCCTCGTATTCACTTCAAATGAATGTAAATGCGACACTTCCTTTCTAGGAAATAGCGTTTGCAGATGTCTATGTATCGTAGCAATAGTGTTCTGATGCTTCCTAAAACGCGATATCGCATCTCATTTCTATGATTCATGATAAGATATGATATTCATTGCCAAGTGGCATGAATACCTCGCATACGCTTCAAATGAATGTAAATGCGACACTTCCATGCTAGGAAATAGCGTTTGCAGTTGTCTACGTATCGAAGCAATAGAGATCTAATGCTTCTTAAAACGCGCCTTCGCATCTCAGTCCTATGTTTCATGATAAGGTATAATATTCATTGTGAAGTGACATACATACCTCGTATTCACTTCAAAAGAATGTAAATGCGACACTTCCTTGCTAGGACGTTGCGTTTGCAGATGTCTACGTATCGATGCAGAAGAGTTCTAATGCTTCTTATACGCGCTATTGCATCACATTTCTACGATTCATGATAAGATGTAATATTCATTGCGAAGTGACGTGCATACCTCGTATTCACTTCAAAAGAATGTAAATGTAACACTTCCTTGCTAGAAAGTAGCGTTTGCAGATGTCTAGGTATCGAATCAATAGATTTCTAAAGCTTCTTAAACGAGCTTACGCATCTCATTTCTATGTTTCATGACAATATATAATATTCATTCTGCAATGTTATGTGTAACTCGCATTCACATCAAAAGAATATAAATGCGATTCTTCCTTCCAAGGTTATAGCGTTTGCAGATTTCTACGTATCGTAGCAATAGAGTTCTAAAGCTTCTTAAAACGCGATATCACATCACATTTCTATGTTTCATGATAAGATATAATATTCATAGCGAAGTTTTCACGTATTCCTCGTATTCACTTCAAATGAATGTAAATGCGGCACTTCCTTCCTAGGAAATAGCGTTTGCAGATGTCTACGTATCGTAGCAAGTGTGTTATAATGCTACTTAAAACGAGATATCGCATCTCATTTCTATGTTTCATGAGAACATATAATATTCATTGCGAAGTGTCATGTATACCTCGCATTACTTTCAAAAGTGTGTAAATGCGACACTTCCTTGCTAGCAAGTAGCGTTTGCAGATGTCAACGTATCGTAGCAATGGAGTTCTAATGCTTCTTAAATCGCGGTATCACATCTCATTTCTATGTTTCATGATAAGATATAATATTCATTGTGCAGTGTTATATATACCTCGTATTCACTTCAAAAGAATGTAAATGCTACACTTCCTTGCTAGGAAATAGCGTTTGCAGATGCCTACGTATCGAAGCAATAGATTTCTGATGCTGCTTAAATCGCGATATCGCATCTCATTTCTATGTTTCATGATAAGATATAATATTCATTGTGCAGTGTTATGTATATCTCGTAATCGCTTCAAAAGAATGCAAATGCGACACTTCCTTTGTAGGAAATAGCGTTTGCTGATGTCTACGTATCGTAGCATTAGGGTCCTAATGCCTCTTAAATAGCGATATCGCATCTCATTTCTATGTTTCATGATGAGATATAATATTCATTGTGCAGTGATATGTATATCCAGTCTACACTTCAAAAGAATGTAAATGCGACACTCCCTTGCTAGGAAATAGCGTCTGCAGATGTCTACGTATCGTAGCAATCGAGTTCCAATTCTTCTTAAAACGCGATATCGCATCTCATTTCTATGTTCCATGGTAAGATACAATATTAATTGCCAGGTGTCATGTATACCTCGTATTCACTTCAAAACAATGTAAATGCTACACTTCCTTGCTAGGAAATAGCGGCTGCATATGTCTACGTATCGAAGCAATAGTTTTCTAATGCTGCTTAAATCGCGATATCGCATCTCATTTCTATGTTTCATGATAAGATATAATATTCATTGTGGAGTGATATGTATATCTCGTCTACATTTCAAAAGAATGTAAATGCGACACTTCCTTGCGAGGAAATAGCGTTTGCAGATGTCTACGTATCGTAACAATAGAGTTCTGATGCTTCTAAAACGAGATGTCGCATCTCATTTCTATGTTTCATGATAAGATACAATATTCATTGCGAAGTGTCAGGTATACCTGGTACTCACTGCAAAAGAATGTAAATGCGACACTTCCTTGATAGGAAATAGTGTTTGCAGATGTCTACGTATCGAAGCAATAGAGATCTAATGCTTCTCAAATCGCGATATCGCATTTCATTTCTTTGTTTTGTGATAAAGTATATTATTTAATTATTCATTGTGGAGTGTTATGTGTACATCGTATTCACTTTAAAAGAATGTAAATGCGACACTTCCTTGCGACTAAATAGCGTTTGCAGATGTCTACGTATCGTAGCAATAGAGTTCCAATCCTTCTTTAAACGCGAGATCGCATCTCATTTCTATGTTGCATGATAAGATATAATGTTCATTCCGAAGTGTTATGTATACCTCATCTACACATCAAAAGAATGTAAATGCCACACTTCCTTCCTAGGAAATAGTGTTTCCTGATGTCTATGTATAGAAGCAATAGAGTTATAATGTTCCTGTGAAAGCGATATCGAATCTCAATTCTGTGTTTCATGATACGATATAATATTTTTTGCGAAGTGTTAGGTATACCTCGTCTACACTTCGAAAGATTGTAAATGCCACACTTCCGTGCTAGGAAATAGCGTTTCCAAATGTCTACGTATCGAAGCAATAGTGTTCTAATGCTTCTTAGAACGCGATATCGCTATTCATTTCTATGTTTCATGATTAGATATAGTATTCATTGCGAAGTGTTATGTATACATCGTCTACACTTCACAAGAATGTAAATGCCACACTTGCTTGCTAGGAAATGCGTTTCCACATGTCTAAGTATCGAAGCAATAGAGTCCTAGTGCTTCTTAAATCGCAGATATCGCATCTCTCTTCTATGTTTCATGACAAGATACAAATTTCATTGCGAAGTGTTCTGTATACCTCGTCTGCACCTCAAAGGAATGTAAATGTCACACTTGCTTGCTAGGAAATAGTGTTTCCAGATGTCTACGTATCGAAGCAATAGAGTTCTCATGCTTCATAAAACGGGATACAGCAACTCATTTCTATGTTTCAATATAAGATATAATATTCGTTGCGAAGTGTTATGTATACCTCGTCTACACTTCAAAAGAATGCAAATGTCACCATTCCTCGCTAAGAAATAGCGCTTCCAGATGTCTACGAATCGAAACAATAGAGTTCTAATGCCTCTTAAAATGCGACGTCGTATCCGATTTCTTTGTTTCATAGTGAGATATAATATTCATTGCGAAGTGTTGTATACATCGTCTAAGCATCAAAAGAATGTAAATGCCACACATCCTCGCTAAGAAATAGCGTTACCATATGTCTGCGAATCGAAGCAATAGATTTCTAATGCTTCTTAAAACGCGATATCGCACCGCAGTACTATGTTTCATGATAAGGTATAATGTTCATTGCGAAGTGTAATGTATTCCACGTCTCCACTTCGAATGAATGTAAATGCGACACTTCCTTGCTAGGAAATCGCGTTTGCAGATGTCTACGTATCGCAGCACTAGAGTTCTAATGCCTCTTAAAACGCGATATCGCATCACATTTCTATGTTTCATGATAGGACATAATAATCTTTGCGAAGTGTCACATATACCTCGCATACACTTCAAATGAATGTAAATGTGACACTTAATTGTTAGAAAATAGCGTTTGCAGATGTCTACGTATCGAAGCCATAGATTTCTAATGCTTCATAAAACGGGATAGCGCATCTCATTTCTCTGTTTCATGATAAGATATAATATTCATTGCGAAGTGTCATGTATACCTCGTATTCACTTCAATAGAATGTAAATGCGACGCTTCCTTTCTAGGAAGTTGCGTTTGCAGACGTCTACGTATCGAAGCAATAGAGTTCTCATGCTTCTTAAATCGCGATATCGCATTTCATTTCTGTGTTTCGAGATGAGGTATAATATTCATTGTGGAGTTTTATGTATACCTCGCATACAATTCAAAAGAATGTAAATGCGACACATCCTTGCTACGATGTAGCGTTTTCAGATGTCTACTTATCGAAGCAATAGAGTACTAATGCTTCTTAAATCGCGATATCGCATTTCAATTCTGTGTTTCATGATAATATTTAATATTCATTGTGCAGTGTTATGTATACCTCGCATGCAATTCAAAAGAATGTAAGTGCGACACTTCCTTGCTAGGATATAGCGTTTGCAGACGTCTGCGTATCGAAGCAATAGAGTTCTAATGCTTCATAAATCGAGATATCGCATCTCATTTCAACGTTTCATGATAAGATACAATATTCATTGCGAAGCGTTATGTATTTCTCCTCCACACGTCAAATGAATGTAAATGCGACACTTCCTTTCTAGGAAACTACGTTTCCAGATGTCTACGTATCGAAGCAATAGAGTACTAATGCTTCTTAAATAGCGATATCGCATCTCATTCCTATGTTTCGAGATGAGGTATAATATTCATTGTGGAGTTTTATGTATACCTCGCATACAATTCAAAAGAATGTAAATGCGACACTTCCTTGCTAGGATGTAGCGTTTTCAAATGTCTACTTATCGAAGCAATAGAGTACTAATGCTTCTCAAAACGCGATATCGCATCACATTTCTATGTTTCATGATAAGATATAATACTCTTTGCGAAGTGTTATGTATTCCTCCTCTACACTTCAAATGAATGTAAATGCGACAATTCCTTGCAAGGTAGTAGCGTTTGCAGATGTCTACGAATTGAAGCAATAGATTTCTAATGCTTCTTCAAACGAGATATCGCATCCCATTTCTATGTTTCATGATAGAATATAATATTCATTGCGAAAGGTTTTGTATACCTCGTATTCACTTCAAATGAATGTAAGTGCGATACTTCCTCGATAGGAAGTAGCGTTTGCAGTTGTCTACGTATCGAAGCAATAGAGTTCTAATGCTTCTGAAAACGCGATATCGCATCTCATTTCTATGTTTCATAATAAGATATAATAATAAGTGCGAAGTTTGATCCGAAGTGTATACCTCGCACACACTTCAGACGAATGAAAATGCGGCAATTCCCTGCTAGGAAGTAGGGTTTCCAGATGTCTACTTATCGAAGCAATAGATTTCTAATGCTTCTAAAATCGCGATATCGCATCTCATTTCTATGTTTCATGATAAGATATAATATTTATTGTGCAGTGTTATGTATATCTCGTCTACACTTCAATAGAATGTAAATGCGACACTTCGTTGCTAGGAAATAGCGTCTGCAGATGTCTACGTATCGTAGAAATAGAGTTCTAATTCTTCTTAAAACGCGATATCGCATCTCATTTCTATGTTTCGTGATAAGATATAATATTCATTGCGAAGTGTCACGTATGCCTCGTATTCACTTCAAAAGAATGTAATTGCGACACTTCCTTGCTAGGAAATAGCGTTTGCAGATGTCTACGTATCGTAGCAATAGTGTTCTAATGCCTTTTAATTCGCGATATTGCATCTCATTTCTGTATTTCATGATAAGATATAATATTCATTGTGAAGTGTTATGTATACCTCGTATTCACTTCAAAAGAATGTAAATGCGACACCTCCTTGCTATTAAATAGCGTTTGCAGATGTCTACGTATCGAAGCAATAGAGATCGACTGCTTCCTAAATCGCCATATCGCATCTCATTTCTATGTCTCATGATAAGATATAATATTCATTGTGAAGTGTCATGTATACCGCGTATTCACTTCAAAAGAATGTAAATGCGACACTTCCCTGCTATTATATAGCGTTTGCAGATGTCTACACACCGTAGCAATAGAGTTCGAAAGCTTCTTAAAACAAGATATCGCACCTCATTTCCATGTTTCATGATAAGATATAATATTCATTGCGAAGTGTCACGTATACCTCGTATTCACTTCAAAAGAATGTAAATGCGACACTTCCATGCTAGGAAAAAGGGTTTGCAGATGTCTACGTATCGCAGCACTAGAGTTCTAATGCCTCTTAAAACGCGATATCGCATCACATTTCTATGTTTCATGATAGGACATAATAATCTTTGCGAAGTGTCACATATACCTCGCATACACTTCAAATGAATGTAAATGTGACACTTAATTGTTAGAAAATAGCGTTTGCAGATGTCTACGTATCGAAGCCATAGATTTCTAATGCTTCATAAAACGGGATAGCGCATCTCATTTCTCTGTTTCATGATAAGATATAATATTCATTGCGAAGTGTCATGTATACCTCGTATTCACTTCAATAGAATGTAAATGCGACGCTTCCTTTCTAGGAAGTTGCGTTTGCAGACGTCTACGTATCGAAGCAATAGAGTTCTCATGCTTCTTAAATCGCGATATCGCATTTCATTTCTGTGTTTCGAGATGAGGTATAATATTCATTGTGGAGTTTTATGTATACCTCGCATACAATTCAAAAGAATGTAAATGCGACACATCCTTGCTACGATGTAGCGTTTTCAGATGTCTACTTATCGAAGCAATAGAGTACTAATGCTTCTTAAATCGCGATATCGCATTTCAATTCTGTGTTTCATGATAATATTTAATATTCATTGTGCAGTGTTATGTATACCTCGCATGCAATTCAAAAGAATGTAAGAGCGACACTTCCTTGCTAGGATATAGCGTTTGCAGACGTCTGCGTATCGAAGCAATAGAGTTCTAATGCTTCATAAATCGAGATATCGCATCTCATTTCAACGTTTCATGATAAGATACAATATTCATTGCGAAGCGTTATTTATTTCTCCTCCACACGTCAAATGAATGTAAATGCGACACTTCCTTTCTAGGAAACTACGTTTCCAGATGTCTACGTATCGAAGCAATAGAGTACTAATGCTTCTTAAATAGCGATATCGCATCTCATTCCTATGTTTCGAGATGAGGTATAATATTCATTGTGGAGTTTTATGTATACCTCGCATACAATTCAAAAGAATGTAAATGCGACACTTCCTTGCTAGGATGTAGCGTTTTCAAATGTCTACTTATCGAAGCAATAGGGTACTAATGCTTCTCAAAACGCGATATCGCATCACATTTCTATGTTTCATGATAAGATATAATACTCTTTGCGAAGTGTTATGTATTCCTCCTCTACACTTCAAATGAATGTAAATGCGACAATTCCTTGCAAGGTAGTAGCGTTTGCAGATGTCTACGAATTGAAGCAATAGATTTCTAATGCTTCTTCAAACGAGATATCGCATCCCATTTCTATGTTTCATGATAGAATATAATATTCATTGCGAAAGGTTTTGTATACCTCGTATTCACTTCAAATGAATGTAAGTGCGATACTTCCTCGCTAGGAAGTAGCGTTTGCAGTTGTCTACGTATCGAAGCAATAGAGTTCTAATGCTTCTGAAAACGCGATATCGCATCTCATTTCTATGTTTCATAATAAGATATAATAATAAGTGCGAAGTTTGATCCGAAGTGTATACCTCGCACACACTTCAGACGAATGAAAATGCGGCAATTCCCTGCTAGGAAGTAGGGTTTCCAGATGTCTACTTATCGAAGCAATAGATTTCTAATGCTTCTAAAATCGCGATATCGCATCTCATTTCTATGTTTCATGATAAGATATAATATTTATTGTGCAGTGTTATGTATATCTCGTCTACACTTCAACAGAATGTAAATGCGACACTTCGTTGCTAGGAAATAGCGTCTGCAGATGTCTACGTATCGTAGAAATAGAGTTCTAATTCTTCTTAAAACGCGATATCGCATCTCATTTCTATGTTTCGTGATAAGATATAATATTCATTGCGAAGTGTCACGTATGCCTCGTATTCACTTCAAAAGAATGTAATTGCGACACTTCCTTGCTAGGAAATAGCGTTTGCAGATGTCTACGTATCGTAGCAATAGTGTTCTAATGCCTTTTAATTCGCGATATTGCATCTCATTTCTGTATTTCATGATAAGATATAATATTCATTGTGAAGTGTTATGTATACCTCGTATTCACTTCAAAAGAATGTAAATGCGACACCTCCTTGCTATTAAATAGCGTTTGCAGATGTCTACGTATCGAAGCAATAGAGATCGACTGCTTCCTAAATCGCCATATCGCATCTCATTTCTATGTCTCATGATAAGATATAATATTCATTGTGAAGTGTCATGTATACCGCGTATTCACTTCAAAAGAATGTAAATGCGACACTTCCCTGCTATTATATAGCGTTTGCAGATGTCTACACACCGTAGCAATAGAGTTCGAAAGCTTCTTAAAACAAGATATCGCACCTCATTTCCATGTTTCATGATAAGATATAATATTCATTGCGAAGTGTCACGTATACCTCGTATTCACTTCAAAAGAATGTAAATGCGACACTTCCATGCTAGGAAAAAGGGTTTGCAGATGTCTACGTATCGCAGCACTAGAGTTCTAATGCCTCTTAAAACGCGATATCGCATCACATTTCTATGTTTCATGATAGGACATAATAATCTTTGCGAAGTGTCACATATACCTCGCATACACTTCAAATGAATGTAAATGTGACACTTCCTTGTTAGGAAATAGCGTTTGCAGATGTCTACGTATCGAAGCCATAGATTTCTAATGCTTCATAAAACGGGATAGCGCATCTCATTTCTCTGTTTCATGATAAGATATAATATTCATTGCGAAGTGTCATGTATACCTCATATTCACTGCAAAAGAATGTAAATTCGGTACTTCCTTGCTAGGAAGTAGCGTTTGCAGATGTCTACGTATCGAAGCAATAGATTTCTAATGCTTCTTAAAACGCGAAATCGCTCCCAATTTATATGCTTCATGAAAAGATATAATATTCATTGTGGAGTGTTATGTATACCTCGTATTCACTTCAAAAGAATGTAAATGCGATACTTCCTTGCTAGGAAATAGCGTCTGCAGATGTCTACGTATCGTAGCAATAGAGATCTACTGCATCTTAAAACTTGATATCGCATCACATTTCTATGTCTTATGATAAGATATAATATTGATTACGAAGTGTTATGTGTTCCTCGTCTACACTTCAATTGAATGTAAATGCAGCACCTTCTTTCTATGGAATTACGTTTCCAGATGTCTACGTATCGGAGCAATAGAGTTCTAATGCTTCTTAAATCGCGATATCGCACCTCATTTCCATGTTTCATGACAAGATATTATATTCATTGCGAAGTGTTATGCATACCTCGCAAACATTTCAAATGAATGTAAACGCGACACTTCCTTGCTAGGAAATAGATTGGCAGATGTCCACGTATCGAAGCAATAGATTTCTAATGCTCCTTAGAAAGCGATATCGCATCTCATTTCTATGTTTCATGATAAGATATAATATTCATTGCGAAGTGTCATGTATACCTCACATACACTTCAAATGAATGTAAATGCGACACCTCCTTGCTGGGAAATAGCGTGTTGCAGGTGCCTACGTATCGAAGCAATAGAGATCTAGTGCATCTTAAAACTTGACATCGCATCACATTTCTATGTCTTATGATAATATATATTATTCATTGCGAAGTGTTATGTGTTCCTCGTCTATACTTCAATTGAATGTAAATGCAACTCTTCCTTTCTAGTAAATTACGTTTCCAGATGTCTACGCATCGTAGCAATAGAGTTCTAATGCTTCCTAAAACGCCATATCGCATCTCATTCCTATGTTTCGAGATAAGATATAATATCCATTGTGCAGTGTTATGTAAACCTCGTATTCACTTCAAGAGAATGTAAATGCGACAGTTCCTTGCTAGGAAATAGAGTTTGCAGATGTCTACGTATCGTAGCAATAGGGTTCTAACTCATCCTAAAACGCGATATCGCATCTCATTTCTATGTGTCATGATGAGATATAATATTCATTGCGAAGTGTCATGTATACCTGGCATACACTTCAATTGAATGTAAATGCGACACTTCTCTCTAGAAAATTACGTTACCAGATGTCTACGTATCGTAGCATTAGAGTCCTAATGCTTCTTAAAACGCGATATAGCATCTCATGTCTATGTTTCATTATAAGATATAATATTCATTGCGATGTGTCACTTATTCCTCGCATACACCTCAAATGAATGTAAATGCGGCACTTCCTTGCTGGGAAATAGCATTTCCAGATGTCTACGTATCGTAGCAATAGAGTTCTAATGCTCCTTAAAACGCGATATCGCATCTCATTTCTATGTTTCGTGTTAAGATACAATATTCATTGTGGAGTGTTATGTCTACATCATATTCACCTCAAGAGAATGTAAATGCGACACTTCCATGCTAGGAAATAGCGTTTGCAGATGTCTACATATCGTAGCAATAGGGTTCTAATGCTTCTTAAAACGAGATATCGCATCTCATTTCAATGTCTCATGACAAGATATAATATTTATTGCGAAGTGACACTTATACCTCGAATAAAATTCAAATGAATGCAAATGCGACACTTCGTTGCTAGGAAATAGTGTTTGCAGATGTCTACGTATCGTAGCAATAGAGATCTAATGCATCTTAAAACGCGATATCGCGTCTCACGTCTATGTTTCACGATAAGATATAATATTTATTGCGAAGTGTCACTTATACCTCCCATAGACTTCAAATGAATGCAAATGCGACACTTCCTTGCTATTAAATAGCGTTTGCAAATGTCTACGTATCGTCCCAATAGATTTATAATGCCTTTTAAATCGCGATATCGCATCTCATTTCTATGTTTCATGACAAGATATAATATTCATTGTGGAGTGTTATGTATACCTCGTATTCACTTCAAAAGAATGTAAATGCGACTCTTCCTTGCTAGGAAATAGCGTTTGCAGTTATCTACGTATCGTAGCAATAGATTCCAAATGCTCCTTAAAACGCCATAGCGCATCTCATTTCTATGTTTCAAGATAAGATATAATATTCTTTGCGAAGTGCCATGTGTACCTCGTATTCACTTCAAAAGAATGAAAATTAAACACTTCCTTGCTAGGAATAAGCGTCTGCAGATGTATACGTATCGAAGCAACATAGTTCTAATGCTTCTTAAAACGAGATATCGCATCTCATTTCTACGTTTTATGATAAGATATAATAGTCACTGCGGAGTGTCATGTATACCTCGTATTCACTTCAAACGATCGTAATTGCGGCACTTCCTTGCTAGGAAATAGCGTCGGCAGATATCAACGTATCGTAGCAATGGTGTTCCAATGCTTCTTAAAACGAGATATCGCATCTCATTTCTACGTTTTATGATAAGATATAATATTCACTGCGGAGTGTCATGTATACCTCGTATTCACTTCAAACGAACGTAATTGCGGCACTTCCTTGCTAGGAAATAGCGTCCGCAGATGTCAACGTATCGTAGCAATGGTATTCTAATGCTTCTTAAAACGCGGTATCGCATCTCATTTCTATGTTTCATAATAAGATATAAAATTCAATGCGAATTGTCATGTATACCTCGCATACACTTCAACTGAATGTAAATGCGACACTTCCGTGCTAGGAAATAGCGCTTGCAGATGCCTACGTATCGTAGCATTAGAGTTCTAATGCTTCTTAAATCGTCATATCGCATAACATATCTATGTTTCATGGTAAGATATAATATTCATTGCGAAGTGTCATGTATACCTCCCATTCCCTTCAAAAGAATGTAAATGCGACACTTCCTTTGCTAGGAGGTAGCGTTTGCAGATGTTTACGTATCGAAGCATTGGAATTCTAATGCTTCTCAAAACGCGATATCGCATCTCATTTCCATGTTTCATGGTTAGATATAATATTAATTGCGAAGTGTCATGTGTACCTCGTATTCACTTAAAAAGAATGTAAATGCGACACTTCCTTCCTAGGAAATAGCGTTTGCAGATGTCTACGTATCGTAGCAATGTAGTTCGAATGCTTCTCAAAACGCGATATCGCATTTCATTTCTATGTTTCGTGATATGATATAATATTCATTGCGAAGTGTCATGTATACCTCGTATTCACTTCAAAAGAATGTAAATGCAACACTTCCTTGCTAGGAAGTAGCGATTGCAGATGCCTACGTATCGAAGCAATAGCGTTCTAATGCTTCTTGGAACGGGATATCGCATCTCATTTCTATGTTTCATGATAAGATATAATATTAATTGCGAAGTGTCATGTATACCTTGTATTCACTTCAGAAGAATGTAAATGCGACATTTCCTTGCTAGGAAATAACGTTTGCAGATGTCTACGTATCGAAGCAAAAGAGTTCTAATACTTCTTAAAACGAGATATCGCATCTCATTCCTATGTTTCATGGTAAGATATACTATTCATTGCGAAGTATCACGTATTCCTCGTCTTCACTTCAAATGAATGTAAATGCGACACATCCTGGCTATGAAATAGTGTTTGCAGATGTCTACGTATCGAAGCAATGGAGTTCTAATGCTTCTTAAAACGCGCTATCACATCTCATTCCTATGAATCATGATAAGATGTAATATTCATTGCGAAGTTTCTTGTATACCTCGCATACACATCAAATTAATGTAAATGCGACACTTCCTTGCTAGGAAATGGCGATGGCAGTTGTCTACGTATCGAAGCAATAGAATTCTAATGCTTCTTAAAACGAGGTATCGCATCTCATTTCAATGTTTCATGATTAGATATAATGTTCATTGCGAAGTGTCATGTATACCTCGTATTCACTTCAAAAGAATGTAAATGCGACACATCCTTGCTGGGAAATAGCGTTTGCAGATGTCTACGTATCGAAGCAATAGATTTCTAATGCTTCTTAAAACGAGATATCGCATGTCATTTCTATGTTTCATGATAAGATATAATATACATTGCGAAGTGTCTTGTATACTTCGCACACACTTCAAATGAATGTAAATGCGACACTTCCTTGCTGGGAAATAGCGTTTGCAGATGTCTACGTATCGAAGCAATAGAGTTATAATCCTTTTTAAAACGTGATATCGCATCTCATTTCTGTGTTTCATGATAAGATATAATATTCATTGCGAAGTGTCGTGTATACCTCGTATTCACTTCCAACGAATGTAAATGCGACACTCCCTTGCTAGGAAATAGCGTTTGCAGATGTCTAGGTATCGAAGCAATAGATTTCTAATGCTTCTTAAATCGCGGTGTAGCATCCCATTTCTATGTTTTGGGATAACATATAATATTCATTGTGGATTGTTACGTATACCTCGTATTCACTTCAAACGAATGTAAAAACGACACTTTCTTGCTATTAAATAGCGTTTGCAGATGTCTACATATCGTAGCAATAGTGCTCTAATGCTTTTTAAATAGCGATATCGCATCTCATTTTTATGTTTCATGATAAGATATAATATTAATTGTGGCGTGTTGTTTATACCTCGTATTCACTTCAAGTGTATGTAAATGCGACACTTCCTTGCTAGGAAATAGCGTTTGCAGATGTCTACGTATCGAAGCAATAAAGTTCTAATGCATCTTATATCGCGATATCGCATCTCATTTCTATGATTCATGATAATATATAATATTCATTGTGCAACGTTATGTATACCTCGCATTCACTTCAAAAGAATATAAATGCGACACTTCCTTGCTGGGAAATAGCGATTGCAGATGTCTACGTATCGAAGCAATAGCGTTCTAATGCTTCTTGGGACGGGATATCGCATCTCATTTCTATGTTTCATGATAAGATATAATATTTATTGCGAAGTGTCACGTATACATCGCATACACTTCAAATGAATGTAAATGCGACACTTCCTTGCTAGGAAATAGCGTTTGCAGATGTCTACGTATCGTAGCAATAGAGTTCTAATGCTTCTCAAAACGCGATATCGGATCTCATTTCTATGCTTCATGATAAGATATAATATTCATTGCGAAGTTTCATGTATTCCTCGTATTCACTTCAAATGAATGTAAATGCGACACTTCCTTGCTAGGAAATAGCGTTTGCAGATGTCTAGGTATCGAAGCAATAAAGTTCTAATGCATCCTAAATCGTGATATCGCATCTCATTTGTATGTTTCATGATAACATATAATATTCATTGTGCAAGGTGAAGTATACCTCGCATTCACTTCAAAAGAATGTAAATGCGACACTTCCTTGCTATGAGATAGCGTTTGTAGATGTCTACGTATCGTAGCAATAGAGTTCTAAAGCATCTTAAAGCGAGATATCACATCACGTTTCTATGTTTCATGATAGGACATAATATTCATTGCGAAGTTTCACGTATTCCTCGTATTCACTTCAAATGGATGTAAATGCGGTACTTCCTTCCTAGGAAATAGCGTTTGCAGATGTCTACGTATTGTAGCAAGCGTCTTATAATGCTTCTTAAAACGAGACATCGCATCTCATTTCTATGTTTCATGATAAGATATAATATTCATTGCGAAGTGTCATTTATACATTGTATTCACTTCAAAAGAATGTAAATGCGACACTTCCTTGCTATGAGATAGCGTTTGTAGATGTCTACGTATAGTAGCAATAGAGTTCTAAAGCATCTTAAAGCGCGATATCACATCACGTTTCTATGTTTCATGATAGGACATAATATTCATTGCGAAGTTTCACGTATTCCTCGTATTCACTTCAAATGGATGTAAATGCGGTACTTCCTTCCTAGGAAATAGCGTTTGCAGATGTCTACGTATTGTAGCAAGCGTCTTATAATGCTTCTTAAAACGAGACATCGCATCTCATTTCTATGTTTCATGATAAGATATAATATCCATTGCGAAGTGTCATTTATACATTGTATTCACTTCAAAAGAATGTAAATGCGACACTTCCTTCCTAGGAAAAAGAGTCTACAGATATCTGCGTATCATAGCAATTGAGTTCTAATGTTTCTTAAAACGAGATACCGCATCTCATCTCTATGTTTTAGGGTAAGATATAATTTTCATTGCGGAGTGTCATGTATACTTCGTATTCACTTCAAAAGAATGTAAATGCGACACTTCCACACTTGTTAGGAAATAGCGATGGCAGATGTCTACGTATCGTAGCATTAGAGTTCAAATGCTTCTCATAACGCTGTATCGCAACCCATTCCAATGTTTCATGATATGGTATAATATTCATTGCGAAGTGTCATGTTTACATCGTATTAACATCAAAAGAATGTAAATGCGACTCTTCCATGCTAGGAAATATCGTTTCTAGATAAGTACGTATCGTAGCAATAGACTACTAATGCTTCCTAAAACGCGATATCGCATTTCATTCCTGTGTTTCATGATAAGATAAAATATTCAATGCGAAGTGTCATGTATACCTCGTATTCACTTCAAAAGAATATAAGTGCGACACTTCCTCGCTGGGAAATAGCGTTTGCAGATGTCTAGGTATCGAAGCAATAGGGTCCCAATGTTTCTTAAAACGGGATACCGCATCTAATTTCTAAGTTTCATGATAAGATATAATATTCATTGTGCAGTGTTATGTATACCTCGTACTCTCTTCAAAAGAAGGTAAATGCGCCACATCCTTGCTAGGGAATAGCGTTTCCAGATGTCTGTGTATCGAAACAATAGAGTTCTAATTCTTCTTAAAACGCGATATCGCATCTCATTTCTATGTTTCATGATAAGATACAATATTCATTGCGAAGTGTCAAGTATACCTCGTATTCACTTCAAAACAATGTAAATGCGACACTTCTATGCTAGGAAATAGCGTTTGCAGATGTCTACGTATCGAAGCAGTAGATTTCTAATGCTTCTAAAATCACGATATCGCATCTCGTTACTATGTTTCATGATAAGATATAATATTCATTGTGCAGTGTTATGTATATATCGTCTACACTTCAAAAGAATGTAAATGCGACACTTCCTTGCTAGGAAATAGCGTCTGCAGATGTCTACGTATCGTAGCAATAGAGTTCTATTTCTTCTTAAGACGCGACATCGCATCTCATTTCTATGTTTCATGTAAAAACACAATATTAATTGCCAAGTGTCATGTATACCTCGTATTCACTCCAAAAGAATGTACATGCTACACATCCTTGCTTGGAAATAGCGTTTGCAGATGTCTACGTATCGAAGCAATAGACTTCTGATACTTCTTAATTCGCGATATCGCATCTCATTTCTTTGTTTCATGATAAGATATAATATTCATTGCGAAGTGTCATGTATACCTCGTATCCACATCAAATGAACGTAAATGCAACACCTCCTTTCTAGGAAACTACGTTTCCAGATGTCTACTCTTAGAAGCAATAGAGTTCTAATGCTTCTTGAATCGCGATATTGCATCCCATTTCTATGGTCCATGATAAGATATAATATTCATTGCGAATTGTCATGTATACCTCGCGTTCTCTTCAAATGAATGAAAATGCTACACTTCCTAGCTAGGTAATAGCGTTTGCAGATGTCTACGTATCGAAGCAATAGGGTTCTAGTTCTCCTAAAAACGAGATATCGCATCTCATTTCTATTTCTCATGATAAGATGTAATATTCATTGCGAAGTGTTATGAAAACCTCGTATTCACTTCAAAAGAATGTAAATGCGACACTTCCTTGCTAGGAAGTAGCGTGGCAGATGTCTACGTATCGTAGCTGTAGTGTTCTAATGCTTCTTAAAACGCGATATCGCCCCTCATTTCTATGTTTCATGATAAGATATAATATTCATTGTGGAGTGTAATGTATACCTCGTATTCATCTCAAAAGAATGTAAATGCGATACTTCCTTGCTAGGAAATAACGTATGCAGATATCTACGTATCGTAGCAATAGAGTACTAATGCTTCTTAATTCGAGATATTACAACTCATTACTATGTTTCTTGATAAGATATATTATTCATTGCGAACTGTCATATATACCTCGCATATACTTCAAATGAATGTAAATGCGACACTTCCTTTCTAGGAAACTACGTTTCCCGATGTCTACGCTTAGATGCAATAGAGTTCTAATGCTTCTTAAAACGCGATATCGCATCTCATTTCTATGGTTCATGATAAGATATAGTATACAATGCGAAGTGTTATGTATATCTCGTCTACACTTCAAAAGAATGTAAATGCTTCACATCCTTGCTAGAACGATGCGTTTGCATATGTCTCCGTATCGAAGCAATAGAGATCTAATGCTTCTTAAATCGCGATATCACATCTCATTTGTATGCTTCATGATAAGATACAGAATTCATTGTGCAGTGATAAGTATACCTCGCGTACACCTCGAATGAATATAAATGCGACACATCCTTGCTAGGGTATAGCGATGGCAGATGTCTACGTATCGAAGCAACAGTGTTCTAATACTTCTTAAAACGAGATATCGCATCTCAATTCAATGTTTCATGGTAAGATATAATATTCATTGCGAATTGCATTGTGTACCTCGCATACGCTTCTAATGAGTGTAAATGCGACACTTCCTTGCTAGGAAATAGCGTTTGCAGAAGCCTACGTATCGTGGCAATAGAGTTCTAATGTTTCGTAAAACGCAATATCGCATCTCATTTCTATGTTTCATGGTAAGATAAAATAATCAGTGCGAAGTGTCACTTATTCCTCGCATACACTTCAAATGAATGTAAATGCGACACTTCAATGCTAGGAATTAGCGTTTGCAGATGTCTACGTATCGATGCAATAGAGTTCTAATGCTTCTTAATTCGCGATATCGCATCTCATTCCTATTTTGCATGATATGATATAATATTGATTGTGGAGTGCTATTTATACATCGTATTTACTTCAAAAGATTGTAAATGCGACACTTTCTTGCTAGGAAATAGCGTCTGCAGATGTCTACGTAACGTAACAATGGAATTCTAACGCTTCTTAAAACCCGAAATCGTTCCTCATTTCTGTTTCGTGATAAGGTATAATATTCATTGTGGAGTGTTATGTATAACTCGTGTTCACTTCAAAATAATTGTAAATGCGACACTTCCTTGCCATTAAATTACGTTTGCAGATGTCTACGTATCATACCAATAGAGATCTAAAGCTTTTTAAATTGCGATATCGCATCTCATTTCTGTGTTTCATGATAAGATATAATATTAATTGCAAGTCTCAAGTATACCTCGTACTCACTTCAAATGAATGTAAATTCGACACTTCCTTGCTAGGAAATAGCGTTTGCAGATGTCTACGTATCGAAGAAGTAGAGTTCTAGTGCTTCTTAAAACGCGATATCGCATCTCATTTCTATGTTTCGTGACAAGATATAATATTCATTGCGAATTGTCTTGTATACCTCGTATTCACTTCAAAAGAATGTAAGTGCGACACTCCCTTGCTATTAAATAGCGTTTGCAGATGTCTACGTATCGTAGCATTAGAGTCCCAATGCTTCTTAAAACGCGATATAGCATCTCATGTCTATGTTTCATTATAAGATATAATATACATTGCGATGTGTCACTTATACCTCGCATACACCTCAAATGAATGTAAATGCGACACTTCCTTGCTGGGAAATAGCCTTTCCAGATGTCTACGTATCGTAGCAATAGAGTTCTAATGTTTCTTAAAACGCGATATCGTATCACATTTCTATGTTTCATGACAAGATATAATATTCATTCTGGAGTGTTATGTATACATCGCATACACTTAAAATGAACGTAAATGTGACACTCCCATGCTAGGAAATATCGTTTGCAGATGTCTAAGTATCGTAGCAATAGAGTTCTAATGCGTCTTAAGACGCGATATCGCTTCGCACTTCTATGTCCAATTATAAGATTTAATATTCATTGCGAAGTGTCATGTATAGCTCGCATACACTTCAAAAGAATGTAAATGCGGCACTTCCTTGGTAGGAAATAGCATTTGCAGATATCTACGCAACGTAGTATTAGAGATCAAAATTTTGTTAAAACGCGATATCGCATCTCATTTCTGTGTTTCATGATAAGATATAATATTCATTGCGAAGTGTCATGTATACCTCGTATTCACTTCAAACGAATGTAAATGCGACCATTCCTTGCTAGGAAGTGGCGTCTGCAGATGTCTACGTATCGAAGCAATAGAGTTCTAATGCTTCTTCTATCGCGATATCGCATCTCACTACTTGATGTTAAGTTTGATGATAGGATATAATATTCGTTGCGAAGTGTTATGTATTCCTCGTCTACACTTCAAATGAATGTAAATGCGACGTTTCCTTTCTTGGATATCGCGTTCCCAGATGTCTACGTATCGAAGCAATAGAGTTCTAATGCTTCTCAAACCGTGCTATCGCATATCATTTCTATGTTCCGTGACAAGATATAATATTCATTACGAAGTGTTATGTATTCCTCGTCTACACTTCAATTGAATGTAAATGCGACAATTCCATGCTAGGAGACAGCGTTTCCAGGTGTCTACGCATCGATGAAATAGAGTTCTAATGCTTCTTGAAACGCGATATCGCATCTCATTTCTATGTTTCATGATAAGATATAATATTCATTGCGATGTGTCACTTATACCTCGCATACACCTCAAATGAATGTAAATGCGACACTTCCTTGCTGGGAAATAGCGTTTGCAGATGTCTACGTATCTTAGCAATAGAGTTCTATTGCTTCTAGAAACGCGATGTAGCATCTCATTTCTATGTTTCGTGATGAGATATAATATTCATTGTGGAGTGTTGTGTATGCCTCGTATTCTCTTCAATAGAATTTAAGTGCGGCACATTCTCGCTAGAAAGTAGCGTTCTCAGATGTCTCCGTATCGAAGAAATAGAGTTCTAATGCTTCTTGAAACGCGATATCGCATCTCATTTCTATATTTCATGATAAGATATAATATTCATTGCGGAGTGACACTTACACCTCGCATACACTTCAAATGAATGTAAATGCGACACTTCCTTGCTAGGAAATAGCGTTTGCAGATGTCTACGTATCTTAGCAATAGAGTTCTATTGCTTCTTATATCGCGATATCGCATCTCATTTCTGTGTTTCAGGATAAGATATAATATTCATTGTGCAGTGTTAAGTATATCTCGTCTACACTTCAAATGAATGTAAATGCGACACTTCCCTGCTAGGGAATAGCGTTTGCAGATGTCTACGTATAGAAGCAATAGAGTTCTAATGCTTCTTAAATCGCCATATCGCATCTCATTTCTATGTTTCATGACAAGATATAATATTCATTCTGGAGTGTTATGTATACATCGCATACACTTAAAATGAACGTAAATGTGACACTCCCATGCTAGGAAATATCGTTTGCAGATGTCTAAGTATCGTAGCAATAGAGTTCTAATGCGTCTTAAGACGCGATATCGCATCGCACTTCTATATCTCATTATAAGATTTAATATTCATTACGAAGTGTTATGTATTCCTCGTCTACACTTCAATTGAATGTAAATGCGACAATTCCATGCTAGGAGACAGCGTTTCCAGGTGTCTACGCATCGAAGAAATAGAGTTCTAATGCTTCTTGAAACGCGATATCGCATCTCATTTCTATGTTTCGTGTTAAGATATAATATTCATTGTGGAGTGTTATGTCTACATCATATTCACCTCAAGAGAATGTAAATGCGACACTTCCATGCTAGGAAATAGCGTTTGCAGATGTCTACATATCGTAGCAATAGGGTTCTAATGCTTCTTAAAACGAGATATCGCATCTCATTTCAATGTCTCATGACAAGATATAATATTCATTGCGAAGTATCATGTATACCTCGTATTCACTTCAAATGAATGTAAATGCGACACTTCCTTGCTAGGAAATAGCGTTTGCAGATGTCTACGTATCGAAGCAATAGAGTTCTAATGTTTCTTAAAACGCGATATCGTATCACATTTCTATGTTTCATGACAAGATATAATATTCATTCTGGAGTGTTATGTATACATCACATACACTTAAAATGAACGTAAATGTGACACTCCCATGCTAGGAAATATCGTTTGCAGATGTCTAAGTATCGTAGCATTAGAGTTCTACTGCTTCTTAAATCGTCATATCGCATCACATATCTATGTTTCATGATAAGATATAATATTCATTGCGAAGTGTCATGTATACCTCCCATTCCCTTCAAAAGAATGTAAATGCGTCACTACCTTGTTAGGAAATATCGTTTGCAGATATCTACGAATCGGAGCAATAGAATTCTAATGCTTCTTATATCGTCATATCGCATCTCATTTCTATAATATTCATTGCGAAGTTTCATGTGTTCCTCGTATTCACTTCAAATGAATGTAAATGCGACACTTCCCTTCTAGGAAAGAGCGATTGCAGATGTCTACGTATCGAAGCAATAGAGTTCTAATGCTTCTCAAAACGCGATATAGCATCGCATTTCTATGTCTCATGATAAGATATAATATCCAATGCGAAGTGTTATGTATACCTCGCACACACTTCAAATGAATGTAAACCCGACACTTCCTTCCTAGAAAATTACGTTTCCAGATGTCTACGTATCGTAGCAAAGGAGCGCTAATGTTTCCTAAAACGCGATATCGCATCTCATTTCTATGTTTCATGATAAGACGTAGTATTCATTGCGAAGTGTTATGTATACCTCGCATACACTTCCAATGAATGTAAATGTGACATTACCTTACTAGGAAGTAGCGTTTGCAGATGTCTCCGTATCGAAGAAATAGAGACCTAATGCTTCTTAAATCGCGATGTCGCATTTCATATCTATGTTTCATGATAAGATAAAATTTTCATTACGAACTGTTATGTATCCCTTGTCTACACATCAAATGAATGTAAATGCGATACTTCCTTGCTAGGAAATAGCGTTTCCAGATGTCTACGCAACGAAGCAATAGAGTTCTAATGCTTCTTGATACGCGAAATCGCATCTTATTTCTATGATTCATGATGAGATATGATACTCATTGCGCAGTGTTACGCACACCTTGTGTACACTTCAAATGAATGAAAGTGCGAGACTTCCTTGCTAGGAAGAAGCGTTTGCAGTTGTGTACGTATTGAAGCAATGGAGCTCTGATGCTTCCTAAAACGCGATATCGCATCTCATTTCTATGTTTCATCATAAGATATAATATTCATTACGAAGTGTTATGTATACCTCGTATTCACTTTAAAAGAATGTAAATGCGACACTTCCTTGCGACTAAATAGAGTTTGCAGATGTCTACGTATCGTAGCAATAGAGTTCTGATGTTTCTTAAAACGCGATATCGCATCTCATTTCTATGTTTCATGATAAGATATAATATTCATTGCGATGTTTCATGTGTACCTCGTGTTCACTTCAAACGAATGTAAATGCGACACTTCCTTGTTAGGAAATAGCGTTTCCAGATGTCTACGCATCGAAGCAATAGAGTTCTAATGCTTCTTGAAACGCGATATCGCATCTCATTTCTATGTTTCATGACAAGATATAATATTCATTGCGAAGTGTCACATATACCTCGCATACATTTCAAATGAATGTAAATGCTACACTTCCTTGCTAGGAAATAGCGTTTGCAGATATCTACGTATACAAGCAATAGAGTTCTAATGCTTCTTAAAACTAGATATCGCATCTCATTTCAACGTTTCATGATAAGATATAATATTCATTGCGAAGTGTTACGCATTCATCGCATAAGCTTCTAATGAATGTAAATGCGACACCATCTTGCTAGGAAATAGCGTTGGCAGATGTTTACGTATCGTAGCAACAGTGTTCTAATGCTTCTCAACACCCGATATCGAATTTCATTTCTATGTTTCATTATAAGATATAATATTCATTGCGAAGTGTCACTTACACCTCCCGTACACTTCAAGTGAATGTAAATGCGCCACTTCCATGCTAGGAAATAGCGTTTGCAGATGTCTACGTTTCGTAGCAATAGAGTTTTAATGCTTCTTAAAACGCGATATCGCATCCCATTTCTATGTTTCATGATAGAATATAATGTTCATTGCGAAGTGTTATGTCTACATCGTATTCACCTCAAAAGAATGTAAATGCGACACTTCCTTACTAGGAAATAGCGTTTGCAAAAGTCCACGTATAGTAGCATAAGGTTGTAATGCTTCTCAAAACGCGATATCGCATCACATTTCTATGTTTCATGATAAGATATAATATTCATTGTGAAGTTACATGTATAACTCGTATTCACATCAAAGAATGTAAATGGACACATCCTTGCCAGGAAATAGCGTTTGCAGATGTCTACGTATCGAAGCAATAGTGTTCTAATACTGCTTGAAACGGGATACCGTATTTCATTTCTATGTTTCATGCTAAGATATAATATCAATTGCGAAGTGTCATGTAGACTACGTATTAACATAAAAAGAATGTAAATGCGACACATCCTTGCCAGGAAATTACGTAAGCAGATGTCTCAATATCGAAGCAATAGGGTTCTAATGCTTCTTACGACGAGATGTCGCATCTCATTTCTATGTTTCATGATAAGATGTAATATTAACTGCGAAGTTTCATGTATACCTCGTACTGACTTCAAAAGAATGTAAATGCGACACATCCTTGCTAGGAAATAGCGATTCCAGATGTCTATATATCGAAGCAATAGAGTTCTAATGCTTCTCAAAACGTGATATCGCATCTCATTTATATGTTTCACGATAAGATATAATATTCATTGCGAAGTTACATGTATACCTCGTATTCACTTCAAACGAATGTAAATGCGACACTTCCTTGCCAGGAAATAGCGTTTGCAGATGTCTCCGTATTGAAGCAGTAGAGTTCTAATGCTTCTTAAAACGAGATGTCGCATCTCATTTCTATGTTTCACGATAAGATATAACATTCATTGTGTATTGTAATGTATACCTCGAATTCACTTCAAAAGAATGTAAATGCGACACATACTTGCTAGGAAATAGCGATTCCATATGTCTATATATCGAAGCAATAGAGTTCTAATGCTTCTCAAAACGTGATATCGCATCTCATTTATATGTTTCACGATAAGATATAATATTCATTGCGAAGTTACATGTATACCTCGTATTCACTTCAAACGAATGTAAATGCGATACTTCCTTGCCAGGAAATAGCGTTTGCAGATGTCTCCGTATCGAAGCCGTAGAGTTCTAATGCTTCTTAAAACGAGATGTCGCATCCCATTTCTATGTTTCATGATAGAATATAATGTTCATTGCGAAGTGTTATGTCTACATCGTATTCACCTCAAAAGAATGTAAATGCGACACTTCCTTACTAGGAAATAGCGTTTGCAAAAGTCCACGTATAGTAGCATAAGGTTGTACTGCTTCTCAAAACGCGATATCGCATCACATTTCTATGTTTCATGATAAGATATAATATTCATTGTGAAGTTACATGTATAACTCGTATTCACATCAAAGAATGTAAATGGACACATCCTTGCCAGGAAATAGCGTTTGCAGATGTCTACGTATCGAAGCAATAGTGTTCTAATACTGCTTAAAACGGGATACCGTATTTCATTTCTATGTTTCATGCTAAGATATAATATCAATTGCGAAGTGTCATGTAGGCTACGTATTAACATAAAAAGAATGTAAATGCGACACATCCTTGCCAGGAAATTACGTTTGCAGATGTCTCAATATCGAAGCAATAGGGTTCTAATGCTTCTTACAACGAGATGTCGCATCTCATTTCTATGTTTCATGATAAGATATAATATTAACTGCGAAGTGTCATGTATACCTCGTACTGACTTCATAAGAATGTAAATGCGACACATCCTTGCTAGGAAATAGCGATTCCAGATGTCTATATATCGAAGCAATAGAGTTCTAATGCTTCTCAAAACGTGATATCGCATCTCATTTATATGTTTCACGATAAGATATAATATTCATTGCGAAGTTACATGTATACCTCGTATTCACTTCAAACGAATGTAAATGCGACACATCCTTGCTAGGAAATAGCGATTCCAGATGTCTATATATCGAAGCAATAGGATTCTAATGCTTCTTAAAACGCGATATCGCATCACATCTCTGTTTCATGACAAGATATAATATTCATTGTGGAGTGTTATGTATACCTCGTATTCACTTCAAAAGAATGTATATGCGACACTTCCTTCTAGGAAATAGCGTTTGCAGTTATCTACGTATCGTAGCAATAGATTTCAAATGCTTCTTAAAACGCCATAGCGCATCTCAGTTCTATGTTTCATGATAAGATATAATATTCATTGCGTAGATGTCTTGTATACCTCACATACACTTCAAATGAATGTAGAGTGAAACTCCCTTGCTAGGAAATAGCGTTTGCAGATGTCTACGTAACGTAGCATTAGAGTTCTAATGCTTCTTAAATCGCGATTTCGCATCACATTTCTATGTTTCATGATAAGATATAATATTCATTGTGGGGTATTGTGTATACCTCGTATTCACCTCAAAAGAATGTCAATGCTACACTTCCTTGCTAGGAAAAAGTGTTTGCAGATGTCTCCGTATCGAAGCAATAGATTTGTAATGCTTCTTATATAGCGATGTCGCATCTCACTTCTATGTTTCATGATGAGATATAATATTCATTGCGAAGTGTCATGTAGTCCTCGTAGTCACTTCAAAAGAATGTAAGTCGGATACATTCTTGCTAGGAAATAGCGTTTGCATATGTCTACGTATCGTGGTATTAGAGCTCTAATGCTTCCTAAAACGCGATATAGCTTCTCATTTCTACGTTTCATGATAAGATATAATATTCATTGTGGAATGATATCTATACCTCGTATCCACGTCAAAAGAATGTAAATGCGACACTTCCTTACTAGGAAGTAGCGGTTGCAGATGTCTACGTAGCGTAGCATTAGAGATATAGTGCTTCTGAAAACGACAAATCGCGTCTCATGTCTATGTGTCATGATAAGATATAATATTCATTGCGAAGTGTTTTGTATTCATGGTCTACAATTGAAATGAATGTAAATGCGACACTTCCTTTCTAGGAAATTACGTTTCCAGATGTCTACGTATCGAAGTAATAGAATTCGAATGCTTCTTAAAACGCGATATCGCATCTCATTTCGGTGTCTCCTGCTAAGATATAATATTCATTACGAAGTGTTATGTATTCCTCGTCTGCAATTCAAACGAATGTAAATGCGACACATCCTTTCTAGGAAATAGCGTCTCCAGATGTCTGCGTATCGAAGCAATAGAGTTCTAATGCTTCTCAAAATGCGATATTGCTGCTCAATTCTGTGTTTCATGATAAGAAATAATATTCGTTGCGAAGTGTTATGTATACATCGTATTCACTTCAGAAGAATGTAAATGCGACACTTCCTTCCTAGGAAATAGCGTTTCCAGATGTCTACATATCGAAGCAATAGAGTTCCCATGCTCCTTAAAACGCGATATCACATCGCATTTCTATGTCTCATGATAAAACGTAATACTCATTGCAAAGTGTCATGTATACCACGCATGCACTACAAATGAATGTATATGCTACACTTCCTTGCTAGGAAATAGCGTTTGCAGATGTCTACGTATCGTAGCAATAGAGTTCTAATGCTTCTCAAAACGCGATACCGCATCTCATTTCTATGTTTCACGATAAGATATAATATTCATTGCGAAGTGGCATGTATACCTTGTATTCAATTCAAAACAATGTCGATGCGACTCTTCCTTGCTAGGAAATAGCGTTTGCAGATGTCTACATATCGAATCAATGAAGTTCTAATGCTTCTTATATCGCGAGATCGAATCTCATTTCCATGTATCATGATAAGATATAATATTCATTGAGGAGGGTTATGTATACCTCGTATTCACCTCAAAAGAATGTAAATGCGACACTTCCTTGCTAGGAAATAACGTTTGCAGGTGTCTACGTATCGAAGCAAGGGAGTTCTAATGCTTCTTAAATAGCGATATCGCATCTCATTTCTATGTCTCATGATAAGATATAATATTCATTGTGCAGTGTTATGTATACCTCGTATTCACTTCAAAATGGTGTCAATGCGGCACTTCCATGCTAGGAAATAGCGTTTGCAGATGTCTACGTATCGAACCAATAGAGTTCCAATGCTTCTCAGAACGAGATATAGCATCTCATCTCTATGTTTCATGGTAAGACATAATAGTCACTGCGAAGTGTTATGTATACCTCGTCTTCAGCTGAAAAGTATGTAAATGAGACACTTCCTTGCTTGGAAATAGCGTTTACGGATGTCTACGTATCGTAGTAGCAGTTCTAAATCTTCATAAATTCAAGGTATCGCATCACATTTCTATGTTTCATGAAGAGATATTATATTCATTGTGAAGTGTCATGTATACCTCGCATACACTTAAAGTGAATGTAAATGCGCCACTTACTTCCTAGGAAAGAGCGTTGGCAGATGTCTACGTGTCGAAGCAACAGAGTTCTAATGCTTCTTAAAGCGAGATATCGCAACTCATTTCTATGTTTCATGATAAGATATAATATTCATTCCGAAGTGACATGTATACCTCGTATTCACTTCAAAAGAATGTAACTGCGACACTTCCTTGCTAGGAAGTAGCGTTTCAGATGCCTTCGTATCGTAGCAATAGAGTTCTAATGCTTCTTAAAACGCGATATCGCATCTCATTTCTATGTCTCATGATAAGCTATAATATTCATTGTGGAGTGTTATGTACACCTCGTACTCAGTTCAAAAGAATGTAAATGCGACACTCCCTTGCTAGGAAATAGCGTTTGCAGGTGTGTACGTATCGTAGCAATAGGGTTCAAATGCTTCTTAAAACGCGATATCGATCCTCATTTCTTTGTTTCATGATAAGATATAATTTTCATTGCGAAGTATTATGTATTCCATGTCTACACTTCAAAGGTATGTAAATGCGACACTTCCTTTCTAGGAAATAGAGTTTCCAGATGACTACGTATCGAAGCAATACAGTTCTAATGCTTCTCAAAACGCGATGTGGCATCCCATATCTATGCTTCATGATAAGATATAATATTCATTGCGAAGTGTCATGTGCACCTCATATTCACTTCAAAAGAATGTAAAGGCGACACTTCCTTGCTAGGAAATAGCGTTTGCAGATGTCTGCTTATCGTAGCAATAGAGATCTAATGCTCCTTAAAACGCGATATCGCTTCTCATTTCTATGTTTCATGATAACATATAATATTCATTGCGAAGTGTCATGTATACCTCGCGTACACGTCAAATGAATGTAAATGCGACACTTCATTGCTAGGAAATAGCGTTTGCTGATGTCAACGTATCGAAACAAATGTGTTCTAATGCTTCTTAAAACTAGATGTCGCATCGCATTTCTATGTTTCATGATAAGATATAATATTCATTGCGAAGTGTCACGTACACCTCGTATTCACTTCATAAGAATATAAATGCGACACTTCCATTCTAGGAAATAGCGATTGCAGATGTCTCCGTATCTAAGCAATAGAGCTCTAATGCATCTTAAAACGAGATGTCGCATCATATTTCTGTGTTTCTTGATAAGAGATAATATTCAATGCGATGCGTCATGTGAACCGCGTATTCCCTTCAAAAGAATGTAAGTGCGACACTTCTTTCCTAGGATGTTGCGTTTGCAGTTGTCTACGTATCGAAGCATTAGAATTCCAATGCTTGTTAAATCGCGATATCGCATTTCATTTCTATGTTTCATGATAAGATATAATATTCACCGTGCAGTGTTTGTATACTTCGTAGTCACTTCAAACGAAACGAAATGCGACACTTCCCTGCTAGGAAATAGTGTTGGCAGATGTCTGCGTATCGAAGCAATAGAGGTCCTATGCTTCTTAAATCGCAATATCGCATCTCATTTCTATGTGTCATGATAACATATAATATTCATTGCGAAGTGGCATGTATACCTTGTATTCAATTCAAAACAATGTCAATGCGACACTTCATTGCTAGGACGTAGCGTTTGCAGATGTCTACATATCGAAGCAATAGAGTTCTAATGCTTCTTGAAACGCGATTTCGCATCTCACATATATGTTTCACGATAAGATATAAGATTCATTGCGAAGTGTCATGTATGTCGCGTATTCACTTCAAAAGAATATAAATGCGGCACTTCCATGCTAGGAAGTAATGTGTGCAGATGTCTAAGTATTGTAGCAATAGAGTTCTAATGCCTCTTAAGACGCAATATCGCATCTCACTTCTTTGTTTCATTATAAGATATAATATTCATTGCGAAGTGTCATTTATACCTCGTATTCACTTCAATCGAATGTAAATACGACACTTCCTTGCTATTAAATAGCGTTTGCAGATGTCTCCGTATTGAAGCAATAGATTTCTCTTGCTTCTTAAATTGCGATATCGCATTTCATTCCTATGTTTTATGATAAGATATAATATTCATTGCGAATTGTCATGTGTACCTCGTATTCATTTCAAAGGAATGTAAATGCCACACTCCCTTGCTAGGAAATAGCGATTCCAGATGTCTACGTATCGAAGTAATAGTGTTCTAATGCTTCTTAAAACGAGATATCGCATCTCATTACTATGTTTCATGTTAAGAGATAATATTCATTGCGAAGTGTCATGTATGCATCGTATTCACTTCAAAAGAATGTAAATGCGACACTTCCTTGCTAGGAAATGGCGTTTGCAGATTTCTACGTATCGAAGCAATAGAGTTCTAATGCTTCTTACATCGCGATATCGTATCTCGTTTCTATGTTTCATTATAAGATATAATATTCATTGTGCAGTGTTATGTACACCTCCTCTTCACTTCAAAAGAATGAAAATGCGACACTTCCTTGCTAGGAAATAGCGATTGGAGATGTCTGCATATCGTAGCAATAGAGTTCTAATGCTTCTTGAAAACGGGATATCGCTTCTCATTTCCATGTTTCATTATAAGATATAATATTCACTGTGCAGTGTTATGTATACCTCGTATTCGCTTCAAAAGAATGTAAATGCGCCACTTCCTTGCTAGGAAATATCGTTTGCAGATGTCTGCGTATCGAAACAATGTAGTTCTAATGCTCCGCAGAACGAGATGTCGCATCTCATAACTAAGTTTCGTGATAAGATATAATATTAGTTGCGAAGTGTCACTTATATCACTCGCTTACGCTTTAAAAGAATGTAAGTGCGAGGCTTCCATGCCATGAAATAGCGTTTGCAGAAGTCTCCGTATCGAAGCAATACAGTTCTAATTCTACTTAAATCGCGATATCGCATCTCACTTCTATGTTTCGTGATAAGGTATAATTTTCATTGTGGAGTGTTATGTATACCTCGTATTCACTTTAAAAGAATGTAAATGCGACACTTCCCTGCTAGGAATTACCGTTTGCAGATGTCTAGGTATCGAAGCAATAGAGTTCTAATGCTGGTTAGAACGCTATATAGCATCCCATTTCAATGTTTCATGATAAGATATAATATTCATTGTGGTGTGTTATGTATACCTCGCATTCACTTCAAAGAAGGTAAATGCGACACTTCCTTGCTAGGAAATAGCGTTGGTACATGTCTGCGTATCGAAGCAATAAAGTTCTAATGCTTCTTAAATCTCCAAATCGCATTTCATTTCTATGTTTCATGGAAAGATAAAATAATCATTGCAAAGTGTCACTTATACCTCCCACACACTTCAAGTGAATGTAAATGCGACACTTCCTTGCTAGGAAATAGCGTTTGCAGATGTCTCCGTAACGAAGAAATAGAGTTCTAGTGCTTCTTAAATCGCGATATCGCATCTCATTCCTATGTTTCGTGGTAAGATATAACATTCATTGCGAAGTGTCATGTATACCCGGTAGTCACTTCAAAAGAATGTAAATGCGTCACTTCCTTGTTATTAAATAGCGTTTGCTGATGTCTACGTTTTGTAGCAATAGAGTTCTGATGCTTCTGAAAACACGATATCGCTTCTCATTTCTATGTTTCATGATAAGATATAATATTCATTGTCGAGTGTTATGTATACCTCGTATTCACTTCAAAAGATTGTAAATGCGACACTTCCTTGCTAGGAAATAGCGATTGCAGATGTGTACGTATCGAAGCAATGGAGTTCTAATGCTTCTTAAAACGCGATATCGCTTCTCATTACTATGTTTCACGATAAGATATAATACACATTGCGCAGTGTTATGTATCCCTCGTATTCACTACAAATGTAGGTAAATGCGACACATCCTTTCTAGGAAATAGCGTATGCAGGTGTCTACCTATCGAAGCAATAGAGTTCTAACGCTTCTTAAAACACGATATCGCATCTCATTTCTATGTTTCATTATAAGATACAATATTCATTGCGGATTGTCATGTACACCTTGTATTCCTTTCAAAAGATTGTAACTGCGACACTTCCTTGCTAGGAAGTAGCGTTTGCAGATATCTACGTATCGTAGCAATGGAGTTCTAATGCTTCTCAAAACGAGATATCGCATCTCATTTCTATGTTTCATGATAAGATATAATATTCATTGTGCATTGTTATGTATACCTCGTATTCGCTTCAAAAGAGTGTAAGTGCGACACTTACTTGCTTGGAAATAGCGTTGGCAGATGTCTACGCATCGTAGCACTAGAGATCTAAAGATTGTTAAAACGCGATATCGACTAATTTCTATGTTTCATGATAAGATATAATATTCATTGCGAAGTGTCATGTATACCTCGTATTCACTTCAAAAGAATGTAAATCCGACACTTCCTTGCTATTAAACAGCGTTTGCAGATGTCTACGTATCGAAGCAATAGAATTCTAAGGCTTCTTAAAACGCGATATCGATTCTCATTTCTATATTTCATGATAAGATATAATATCCATTGCGAAGTGTCATGTATACCTCGTATTCACTTCAAACGAATGTAAATGCGACACTTCCTTGCTAGGAAATAGCGTTTGCAGATGTCTACGTATCGTGGCAATAGAGTACTAATGCTTCTGAAAACGCGATATCGCATCTCATTCCTATGTTTCATGATAAGATACAATATGCATTGCGAAGAGTCATGTTTTCCTCGTCTTCACTTCAAATGAATGTAAATGCGACACTTCCTTGCTAGGAAATAGCGATTGCAGATGTCTACGTTTCGAAGCAATAGAGTTCTAATGCTTCTTGAAATGGGATATCGCATTTCACTTTTATGCTTCATGATAAGATATAGTGTTAATTGCGAAGTGTCATGTATACCTCGCATACACTTCAAATGAATGTAAATGCGACACTTCCTTCCTAGGAAATAGCGATTGCTGATGTCTACGTATCGAAGCAATAGAGTTCTAATGCTTCTTGAAACGGGATATCGAATCTCATTACTGTGTTTCATGATAAGATATAATATTCATTGCGAAGTTTCATGTATTCCTCGTATTCATTTCATATGAATGTAATTGCGACTCTTCCTTGATAGGAAATAGCGTTAGCAGAGGTCTACGTATTGAAGCAATAGAGTTCTAATGCTTCTTGATACGGGATATCGCATCTCATTTCTATGCTTCTTGATAAGATATAATATTCATTGCGAAGTTTTCACGTATTCCTCGTATTCACTTCAAATGAATGTAAATGCGACACTTCCTTGCTAGGAAATAGCAAGGAAGCAATAGAGTTCTAATGCTCCTTGAAACGGGATATCGCATCTCATTTCTATGTTTCATGATAAGAAATAGTATTCATTGCGAAGTTTTCACGTATTCCTCGCATTCACTTCAAATGAATGTAAATGCGGCACTTCCTTCCTAGGAAATAGCGTTTGCAGATGTCTACGTATCGTAGCAAGCGTGTTATAATGCTACTTAAAACGAGATATCGCATCTCATTTCTATGTTTCATGAGAACATATAATATTCATTGCGAAGTATTATGTATACCTCGCATACACTTCAAATGAATGTAAATGCGACACTTCCTTGCTAGGAAATAGCGTTTGCAGATGTCTACGTATCGAAGCAAGAGAGTTCTAATGCTTCTTGAAACGGGATACCGAGTCTCATTACTGTGTTTCATGATAAGATATAATATTCATTGCGAAGTTTCATGTATTCCTCGTATTCACTTCAAATGAATGTAACTGCGAAACTTCCTTGCTAGGAAATAGCGTTAGCAGATGTCTACGTATCGAAGCAATAGAGTTCTAATGCTTCTTGAAACGGGATATCGCATCTCATTTCTATGCTTCATGATAAGATATAATATTAATTGCGAAGTGTCATGTATACCTCGCATTCACTTCAAAAGAATGTAAATACGACACTTCCTTGTTAGGAAATAGCGTTTGCAGATGTCTACGTATCGTGGCAATAGAGTTCTAATGCTTCTGAAAACGCGATATCGCATCTCATTTCTATGTTTCATGATAAGATATAATATGCATTGCGAAGAGTCATGCTTTCCTCGTCTTCACTTCAAATGAATGTAAATGCGACACTTCCTTGCTAGGAAATAGCGATTGCAGATGTCTACGTTTCGAAGCAATAGAGTTCTAATGCTTCTTGAAATGGGATATCGCATTTCACTTCTATGCTTCTGAATAAGATATAATGTTAATTGCGAAGTGTCATGTTTACCTCGCATACACTTCAAATGAATGTAAATGCGACACTTCCTTCCTAGGAAATAGCGATTGCAGATGTCTACGCATCGAAGCAATAGAGTTCTAATGCTTCTTGAAACGGGATATCGCATCTCATTTCTATGCTTCTTGATAAGATATAATATTCATTGCGAAGTTTCATGTATTCCTCGTATTCACTTGAAATGAATGTAAATGCGACACTTCCTTGCTAGGAAATAGAGTTTGCAGATGTCTACGTATCGTAGCAAGCGTGTTATAATGCTTCTTAAAACGAAATATCCCTTCTCTTTTCGATGTTTGATGATAACATATAATATTCATTGTGCAATGATATGTATACCTCGCATTCACTTCAAAAGAATGTAATTGCGACACGTCCTTGCTATGAAATAGCGTTTGCAGATGTCTACGTATCGTAGCAATAGAGTTCTAAAGCTTCTTAAAACGCGATCTCACATCACATTTCTATGTTTCATGATAAGATATGATATTCATTGCGTAGTCTTCACGCATTCCTCGTATTCACTTCAAATGAATGTAAATGCGGCACTTCCTTCCTAGGAAATAGCGTTTGCAGATGTCTACGTATCGTAGCAATAGAGTTCTAAAGCTTCTTAAAACGCGATATCACATCACATTTCTATGTTTCATGATAAGATATAATATTCATTGCGAAGTCTTCACGCATTCCTCGTATTCAATTCAAATGAATGTAAATGCGGCACTTCCTTCCTAGGAAATAGCGTTTGCAGATGTCTACGCATCGTAGCAAGCGTGTTATAATGCTACTTAAAACGAGATATCGCATCTCATTTCTATGTTTCTTGAGAACATATAATATTCATTGCGAAGTATTATGTATACCTCACATACACGTCAAATGAATGTAAATGCGATACCTCCTTGCTAGGAAATAGCGTTTGCAGATACCTACGTATCGTAGCAATAGAGTTCTAAAGCTTCTTAAAACGCGATATCACATCACATTTCTATGTTTCATGATAAGATATAATATGCATTGCGAAGCTTTCACGTATTCCTCGTGTTAACTTCAAATGAATGTAAATGCGGCACTTCCTTCCTAGGAAATAGCGTTTGCAGGTGTCTACGTATAGTAGCAAGCGTGTTATAATGCTATTTAAAACGAGATATCGCATCTCATTTCTATGTTTCATGAGAACATATGATATTCATTGCCAAGTATTATGTATACCTCGCTTACACTTCAAATGAATGTAAATGCGACACTTCCTTGCTAGGAAATAGCGTTTGCAGATGTCTACGTATAGTAGCAATAGAGTTCTAATGCTTCTCAAAACGCGATATCGAATCTCATTTCTATGTTTCATGATAAGATCTAATATTCATTTCGAAGTTTCATGTATTCCTCGTATTCACTTCAAATGAATGTAAATGCGGCACTTCCTTCCTAGGAAATAGCGTTTGCAGATGTCTACGTATCGTAGCAAGCGTGTTGTAATGCTACTTAAAACGAGATATCGCATCTCATTTCTATGTTTCATGAGAACATATAATATTCATTGCGAAGTATTATGTATACCTCACATACACTTCAAATGAATGTAAATGCGACACTTCCTTGCTAGGAAATAGCGTTTGCGGATGTCTACGTATAGTAGCAATAGAGTTCTAATACTTCTCAAAACGCGATATCGAATCTCATTTCTATGCTTCATGATAAGATCTAATATTCATTTCGAAGTTTCATGTATTCCTCGTATTCACTTCAAATGAATGTAAATGCGACACGTCCTTGCTAGGAAATAGCGTTTGCAGATACCTACGTATCGTAGAAATAGAGTTCTAAAGCTTCTTAAAACGCGATATCACATCACATTTCTATGTTTCATGATAAGATATAGTATTCATTGCGAAGTTTTCACGTATTCCTCGTATTCACTTCAAATGAGTGTAAATGCGGCACTTCCTTCCTAGGAAATAGCGTTTGCAGATGTCTACGTATCGTAGCAAGCGTGTTATAATGCTACTTAAAACGAGATATCGCATCTCATTTCTATGTTTCATGAGAACATATAATATTCACTGCGAAGTATTATGTATACCTCGCATACACTTCAAATGAATGTAAATGCGACACTTCCTTGCTAGGAAATAGCGTTTGCAGATGTCTACGTATCGAAGCAAGAGAGTTCTAATGCTTCTTGAAACGGGATACCGAGTCTCATTACTGTGTTTCATGATAAGATATAATATTCATTGCGAAGTTTCAAGTATTCCTCGTATTCACTTCAAATGAATGTAACTGCGAAACTTCCTTGCTAGGAAATAGCGTTAGCAGATGTCTACGTATCGTGGCAATAGAGTTCTAATGCTTCTGAAAACGCGATATCGCATCTCATTTCTATGTTTCATGATAAGATATAATATGCATTGCGAAGAGTCATGTTTTCCTCGTCTTCACTTCAAATGAATGTAAATGCGACACTTCCTTGCTAGGAAATAGCGATTGCAGATGTCTACGTTTCGAAGCAATAGAGTTCTAATGCTTCTTGAAATGGGATATCGCATTTCACTTCTATGCTTCTGAATAAGATATAATGTTAATTGCGAAGTGTCATGTATTCCTCGCATACACTTCAAATGAATGTAAATGCGACACTTCCTTCCTAGGAAATAGCGATTGCAGATGTCTACGTATCGAAGCAATAGAGTTCTAATGCTTCTTGAAACGGGATATCGCATCTCATTTCTATGCTTCTTGATAAGATATAATATTCATTGCGAAGTTTCATGTATTCCTCGTATTCACTGCAAATGAATGTAAATGCGACACTTCCTTGCTAGGAAATAGAGTTTGCAGATGTCTACGTATCGTAGCAAGCGTGTTATAATGCTTCTTAAAACGAGATATCGCTTCTCTTTTCGATGTTTGATGATAACATATAATATTCATTGTGCAATGATATGTATACCTCGCATTCACTTCAAAAGAATGTAATTGCGACACATCCTTGCTATGAAATAGCGTTTGCAGATGTCTACGTATCGTAGCAATAGAGTTCTAAAGCTTCTTAAAACGCGATGTCACATCACATTTCTATGTTTCATGATAAGATATGATATTCATTGCGTAGTCTTCACGCATTCCTCGTATTCACTTCAAATGAATGTAAATGCGGCACTTCCTTCCTAGGAAATAGCGTTTGCAGATGTCTACGTATCGTAGCAATAGAGATCTAAAGCTTCTTAAAACGCGATATCACATCACATTTCTATGTTTCATGATAAGATATAATATTCATTGCGAAGTCTTCACGCATTCCTCGTATTCACTTCAAATGAATGTAAATGCGGCACTTCCTTCCTAGGAAATAGCGTTTGCAGATGTCTACGTATCGTAGCAAGCGTGTTGTAATGCTACTTAAAACGAGATATCGCATCTCATTTCTATGTTTCATGAGAACATATAATATTCATTGCGAAGTATTATGTATACCTCACATACACTTCAAATGAATGTAAATGCGACACTTCCTTGCTAGGAAATAGCGTTTGCGGATGTCTACGTATAGTAGCAATAGAGTTCTAATACTTCTCAAAACGCGATATCGAATCTCATTTCTATGCTTCATGATAAGATCTAATATTCATTTCGAAGTTTCATGTATTCCTCGTATTCACTTCAAATGAATGTAAATGCGACACGTCCTTGCTAGGAAATAGCGTTTGCAGATACCTACGTATCGTAGAAATAGAGTTCTAAAGCTTCTTAAAACGCGATATCACATCACATTTCTATGTTTCATGATAAGATATAGTATTTATTGCGAAGTTTTCACGTATTCCTCGTATTCACTTCAAATGAATGTAAATGCGGCACTTCCTTCCTAGGAAATAGCGTTTGCAGATGTCTACGTATCGTAGCAAGCGTGTTATAATGCTACTTAAAACGAGATATCGCATCTCATTTCTATGTTTCATGAGAACATATAATATTCATTGCGAAGTATTATGTATACCTCGCATACACTTCAAATGAATGTAAATGCGACACTTCCTTGCTAGGAAATAGCGTTTGCAGATGTCTACGTATCGAAGCAAGAGAGTTCTAATGCTTCTTGAAACGGGATACCGAGTCTCATTACTGTGTTTCATGATAAGATATAATATTCATTGCGAAGTTTCAAGTATTCCTCGTATTCACTTCAAATGAATGTAACTGCGAAACTTCCTTGCTAGGAAATAGCGTTAGCAGATGTCTACGTATCGTGGCAATAGAGTTCTAATGCTTCTGAAAACGCGATATCGCATCTCATTTCTATGTTTCATGATAAGATATAATATGCATTGCGAAGAGTCATGTTTTCCTCGTCTTCACTTCAAATGAATGTAAATGCGACACTTCCTTGCTAGGAAATAGCGATTGCAGATGTCTACGTTTCGAAGCAATAGAGTTCTAATGCTTCTTGAAATGGATATCGCATTTCACTTCTATGCTTCTGAATAAGATATAATGTTAATTGCGAAGTGTCATGTATACCTCGCATACACTTCAAATGAATGTAAATGCGACACTTCCTTCCTAGGAAATAGCGATTGCAGATGTCTACGTATCGAAGCAATAGAGTTCTAATGCTTCTTGAAACGGGATATCGCATCTCATTTCTATGCTTCTTGATAAGATATAATATTCATTGCGAAGTTTCATGTATTCCTCGTATTCACTGCAAATGAATGTAAATGCGACACTTCCTTGCTAGGAAATAGAGTTTGCAGATGTCTACGTATCGTAGCAAGCGTGTTATAATGCCTCTTAAAACGAGATATCGCTTCTCTTTTCGATGTTTGATGATAACATATAATATTCATTGTGCAATGATATGTATACCTCGCATTCACTTCAAAAGAATGTAATTGCGACACATCCTTGCTATGAAATAGCGTTTGCAGATGTCTACGTATCGTAGCAATAGAGTTCTAAAGCTTCTTAAAACGCGATCTCACATCACATTTCTATGTTTCATGATAAGATATGATATTCATTGCGTAGTCTTCACGCATTCCTCGTATTCACTTCAAATGAATGTAAATGCGGCACTTCCTTCCTAGGAAATAGCGTTTGCAGATGTCTACGTATCGTAGCAATAGAGATCTAAAGCTTCTTAAAACGCGATATCACATCACATTTCTATGTTTCATGATAAGATATAATATTCATTGCGAAGTCTTCACGCATTCCTCGTATTCACTTCAAATGAATGTAAATGCGGCACTTCCTTCCTAGGAAATAGCGTTTGCAGATGTCTACGCATCGTAGCAAGCGTGTTATAATGCTACTTAAAACGAGATATCGCATCTCATTTCTATGTTTCATGAGAACATATAATATTCATTGCGAAGTGTTATGTATACCTCGGATACACTTCAAATGAATGTAAATGCGACACTTCCTTGCTAGGAAATAGCGTTTCCACATGTCTACGTATTGAAACAATAGGGTTCTAGTGCTTCTTAGAACGAGATGTCGCATCTCATTTCTATGTTTCAAGGTAAGTTAAAACAATCATTGCGAAGTGTCACTTATACCTCGCATAAACTTCAAATGAATGTAAATGTGACACTTCATTGCTAGGAAATAGCGTTTGCAGATGACTACGTATCGCAGAAATAGTGTTCTAATGCTTCTCAAAACGCGATATCGAATCTCATTTCTATGTTTCATGATAAAATCTAATATTCATTTCGAAGTTTCATGTATTCCTCGTATTCACTTCAAATGAATGTAAATGCGACACGTCCTTGCTAGGAAATAGCGTTTGCAGATACCTACGTATCGAAGCAATAAAGTTCTAATGCATCTTATATCGCGATGTCGCATCTCATTTCTATGTTTCACGATAATATATAATATTCATTGTGCAATGTTATGTACACCTCGCATTCACTTCAAAAGAATATAAATGGGACACATCCTTGCTAGGAAATAGCGATTGCAGATGTCTACGTATCGTAGCAATAGAGTTCTAATGCTTCTTAAAACGCGATATTACATCACATTCCTATGTTTCATGATAAGATATAATATTCAGTGCGAAGTTTCATGTATACCTTGTATTCACTTCAGAGGAATGTAAATGTTACTCTTCCCTGCTAAGAAATAGCGTTTGCAGATGTCTACGTATCGTAGCAAGCGTGTCATAATGATTCTTAAAACGAGATATCGCATCTCATTTCTATGTTTCATGATAACATATAATATTCATTGCGAAGTGTTATGTATACCTCGGATACACTTCAAATGAATGTAAATGCGACACTTCCTTGCTAGGAAATAGCGTTTCCACATGTCTACGTATTGAAACAATAGGGTTCTAGTGCTTCTTAAAACGAGATGTCGCATCTCATTTCTATGTTTCAAGGTAAGTTAAAACAATCATTGCGAAGTGTCACTTATACCCCGCATAAACTTCAAATGAATGTAAATGTGACACTTCATTGCTAGGAAATAGCGTTTGCAGATGACTACGTATCGCAGAAATAGTGTTCTAATGCTTCTTAAAACGCGATATCGCATTTCATTTCTATGTTTCATGATGAGATAAAAAATACATTGCGAAGTGTCATGTATACCTTGTATTCAGTTCAAACGAATGTAAATGCGGCACTTCCTTGCTAGAAAGTAGCATATGAAGATGTCTACGTATCGATGCAATAGAATTCTAATGCTTTCTAAATCAAGGTATCGCTTCTCATTTCTATGTTTCATGATAAGATATAATACTCATTGTGCAGTGTTATGTATACCTCGTATTCACTTCAAATGACTGTAAATGCGACTCTTCCTTGCTAGAAAATGGCGTTTGCTGATGTCTACGTATCGTAGCAATATACCTCTAGTGCTCCTTAAAACGCGATATCGCTCCTTCCCGATATTCCTATGTTTCATGGTAAGATATAATATTCATTGTAGAGTGTTATGTATACCTCGTATTCACTTCAAAGGAATGTAAATGCGACTCTTCCTTGCTAGGAAATAGCATTTGCACATGTCTACGTTTCGTAGCTTAAGGGTTGTAATGCTCCTCAAAACACGATGTCACATCTCATTTCTATGTTTCATGATATGATATAATATTCATTGTGGAGTATTATGTATACCTTGTATTCACATCAAAAGAATCTAAATATGACACTTCCTTGCTAGGAGATAGCGATTGCCGATGTCTACGTATCGAAGCAATAGAGTTCTAATGCTTCTTAAATCGCGATATCGCATCTCATTTCTATGTTTCATGGTAAGATAAAATAATCATTGCGAAGTGCCACTTATACCTCGCATGCACTTCAAATAAATGTAAATGCGACAATTCATTGCTAGGAAATAGCGTTTTCAGATGTCTACGTATCGTAGCAATATTGTTCTAATGCTTATTAGAACCTGATATCGCATCACATTTCTGTGTTTCATGATAAGATACAATATTCATTGCGAAGTGTCACTTACACATCGCATTCACTTCAAATGAATGTAAATGCGACACTCCCTTTCTAGGAAATAGCGTCTGCAGATGTCAATGTATCGTTGCAATAGTGTTCTAATGCTTCTCAAATCGCGATATCGCATTTCATTTCTATGTTTCGTGATAAGGTATAATATTCATTGTGGTGTGTCATGTATACCTCGCATTCACTTCAAAGGAATGTAAATGCGATACTTCCTTGCTAGGAAATAGCGTTTGCAAATGTCTCTGTACCGAAGCAATGGAGATCTAATGCTTCTTAAATCGCGATATCGTATTTCATTTCTATGTTTCGTGATAAGGTATAATATTCATTGCGGAGTGTTATGTATACCTCCTACTCACTTTAGAAGAATGTAAATGCGAAACTTCCTTGCGATTAAATAGCGTTTGCAGATGTCTACATAACGCAGCAATAGATTCCTAATGCTTTTTAAATCGCGATATCGCATCTCATTTCTATGTTTCATGACAAGATATAATATTCATTGCGAAGTGTCACATATACCTTGCATACATTTCAAATGAATGTAAATGCTACACTTCCTTGCTAGGAAATGGCGTTTGCAGATATCTACGTATCGAAGCAATAGAGTTCTAATGCTTCTTAAAACTAGATATCGCATCTAATTTCAACGTTTCATGATAAGATATAATATTCATTGCGAAGTGTTACGTATTCCTCGCATACGCTTCTAATGAATGTAAATGCGACACTTCCTTGCTAGGAAATAGCGTTTGCAGATGTCTACGTATCGAAGCAATAGAGTTCTAATGTTCTCAAAACGCGATATCGCATCTCATTTCTATGTTACATGATAAGATATAATATTCATTGCGAAGTGCCTCGTATACCTCGCATACACTTGAAATGAATGTAAATGCGACACATCCTTCCTAGGAAATAGCGTTTGCAGATGTCTACGTATCGAAGCAATAGTGTTTCAATGCTTCATAAAACGAGATATCACATTCCATTTCTATGTTTCATGATAAGATATAATATTCCTTGCGATGTGTCTTCTATACCTCGCATTCGCTTCGAATGAATGTAAATGCGACACTTTCTTGCTAGGAAATAGCGTTGGCAGAAGTCTACGTATCGAAGCAATAGTGTTCTAATGCTTCTTAAAACTAGATATCCCATCTCATTTCAACGTTTCATGATAAGATATAATATTCATTGCGAAGTGTTACGTATTCCTCGCATACGCTTCTAATGAATGTAAATGCGACACATCCTTGCTTGGCAATAGCGTCTGCAGATATCTATATATCGTAGCAATAGGGACCTAATGCTCCTTAAAACGCGATATCGCATCTCATTTCTATGTTTCATGATAAGATACAATATTCATTGTGCAATGTTATGTATACCTCGTAGTCACTTCAAAAGTATGATAATGCGTCACTTCCTTGCTAGGAAATAGCGTTCGCAGATGTCTACGTATCGAAGCATTAGAGTTCTAATGCTTCTTGCAACGGGATATCGCATCTCATTTCTATGTTTCATGAGAACATATAATATTCATTGCGAAGTATTATGTATACCTCGCATACACTTCAAATGAATGTAAATGTGACACTTCTTGCTAGGAAATAACGTTTGCAGATGTCTACGTATCGAAGCAATAGAGTTGTAATGCTTCTTATATCGCGAGATCGCATCTCATTTCGATGTTTGATGATAACATATAATATTCATTGTGCAATGATATGTATACCTCGTATTCACATCAAAAGAATGTAAATGCGACACGTCCTTGCTATGAAATAGCGTTTGTAGATGTCTACGTATCGTAGCAATAGAGTTCTAAAGCTTCTTAAAACGCGATATCACATCACATTTCTATGTTTAATGATAAGATATAATATTCATTGCGAAGTGTCATGTATACCTCGCATTCACTTCAAAAGAATGTAAATGCGACACTTCCTTGCTAGGAAATAGCGTTTGCAGATTTCTGCGTATCGTAGCATTAGATTTCTGTTGCATCTCAAAACGCGATATCGCATTACATTTCTATGATTAATGATAAGATATAATATTTATTGCGAAGTGTCACGTATACATCGCATACACTTCAAATGAATGTAAATGCGACACTTCCTTGCTAGGAAATAGCGTTTGCAGATGTCTACGTATCGTAGCAATAGACTTCTAATGCTTCTTATATCGCAAGATCGAATCTCATATATATGTTTCACGATAAGATATAATATTCATTGTGGAGTGTTATATATACCTCGTATTCACCTCAAAAGAATGTAAATGCGACACTTCCTTGCTAGGAAATAGCGTTTGCAGATTTCTGCGTATCGTAGCATTAGATTTCTGTTGCATCTCAAAACGCGATATCGCATTACATTTCTGTGTTTCATGATAAGATATGATATTTATTGCGAAGTGTCACGTATACATCGCATACACTTCAAATGAATGTAAATGCGACACTTCCTTGCTACGAAATAGCGTTTGCAGATGTCTACGTTCCGTGGCAATAGAGTTCTAATGCTTCTCAAAACGCGATATCGCATTTCATTTCTATGTTTCATGATAAGATATAATATGCATTGCGAAGAGTCATGTGTTCCTCGCATACACTTCAAATGAATGTAAATGCGACACTTCCTTGCTAGGAAGTGGCGTTTGCAGATGTCTAGGTATCGAAGCAATAGAGTTCTAATGCTGCTTAAATCGCGATATCGCATCTCATTTCTATGTTTCATGATAAGATACAATATTCATTGTGCAATGTTATGTATACCTCGTAGTCACTTCAAAAGTATGATAATGCGTCACTTCCTTGCTAGGAAATAGCGTTTGCAGATGTCTATGTGTCGTAGCAATAGTATTCTAGTGCTTCTTAAATCGCGATATCGCTCCTCATTTCCATGTTTCATGATAAGATATGATATTCATTGCGAAGTGTCTTGTATACCTTGCATACACTTCAAATGAATGCAAATGCAACACTTCCTTGCTAGGAAATGGCGTTTGTAGGTGTCTACGTATCGAAGCAATAGATTTCTAATGCTTCTTAAATGCGATATCGCATCTCATTCCTATGTTTCATGATTAGATATAATATTCATTGTGCAGTGTTATGTATATCTCGTCTACACTTCAACTGAATGTAAATACGACAGTTCCTTGCTAGGAAATAGCGTTTGCAGATGTCTACGTATCGAAGCAATAGAGTTCTAATGCTTCTTAGAACGCGATATCGCATCTGATTTCTATGTTTCATGATAAGATATAATATTCATTGCGATGTGTCATGTATACCTTGTATTCACTTCAAAAGAATGAAAATGCGACACTTCCTTTCTAGGAAATAACGTTTCCAGATGTCTACGTATCGAAGCAGCAGAATTCTAATGCTTCTTAAAACAATATGTCGCAACTCATTTCTATGTTTCATGATGAGATATAATATTCATTGCGAAGTGTCATGTATACCTCGTATTCACTTGAAGGGAATGTAATTGCGACGCATTCTCGCTACGAAATAGCGTTTCCAGATATCTACGTATCCTAGCAATAGAGTTCTAATGCCTCTCAAAACGCGATATGGCATCTCATTTCTATGTCTCATGATAAGATATAATATTCACTGCGAAGTGTCATGTATACTTCGTATTCACTTCAAATGAATGTAAATGCGTCTCTTCCTTGTGAATAGCGTTTTTAGATGTCTACGCATCGAAGCAATAGAGTTCAAATGCTTCTTATAACGCGATATCGCATCTCATTTCTATGTTTCATGATAAGATATAATATTCATTGCGGCGTGTCATGGATACCTCGTATTCACTTTAAAAGAATGTAAATCCGACACTTCCTTGCTATTAAATAGCGTTTGCAGATGTCTACGTATCGAAGCAATAGTATTCTAATTCTTCTTAAAACGCGATATCGATTCTCATTTCTATGTTTCCTGATAAGATATAATATCCATTGCGAAGTGTCATGTATACCTCGTATCCACTTCAAACGAATGTAAATGCGACACTTCCTTGCTAGTAAATAGCGTTTGCAGATATCTACGTATCGAAGCAATAGAGTTCTAATGCTTCTTAAAACGAAATGTCGCATCTCATTTCTATGTTTCATGATAAGATATAATATTCATTGCGAAATGTCATGTATACCTAGTCTTCACTTCAAATGAGTGAAAGGGCGAGACTTCCTTGCTAGGAAGTAGCGTTTGCAGTTGTCTACGTTTCGAAGCAATAGAGTTCTGATGCTTCTTAAAACGCGATATCGCATCTCATTAGTATGTCTCACGATAAGATATAATATTCATTGCGAAGTGTCATTTATACCTCGTATTCACTTCTAAAGAAAGTAAACGCGACACTTCGATGCTAGGAAATAGCGTTTGCAGATGTCTACGTATCGTAGCAAGAGAGCTATTATGCTTCTTAAAACGAGATATCGCATCTCATTTCTATGTTTCATGATAATATATAATATTCATTAAGAAGTGTTACGTATTCCTCGTCTACACTTCAAAAAAATGTATATTCTACACTTCCTTGCTAGGAAATAGCGTTTGCAGATGTCTACGTATCGAAGAAATATTGTTCTATGCATCTTAAATCCCGATATCGCATCTCACTTCTATGTTTCATGATAAGATATAACATTCATTATGGATTGTTATGTATACCTCGTATTCACTTCAAAAGATTGAAAATGCGACACCTCCTTGCTAGGAATTAGCGTTTGCAGATGTTTACGTATCGTAGCAATAGTGTTCTAATGCTTCTTAAATCGCCATATCGCATCTCATTTCTATGTTTCATGATAAGATGTAATATTCATTGTGCAGTGTTATGTATACCCCGTATTCACTTCAAAAGAATGTAAATACGACACTTCCTTGCTAGGAGATAGCGTTTGCAGATGTCTACGTATCGAAGCAATAGTGTTCCATGCTTCTTAAGACGTGAAATCGCATCTCTTTTCTATGTTTCGTGATAAGATATAATATACATTGTGATGTGTCAAGTATACCTCGCATACACTTCAATTGAATGTATATGCGATACTTCCATTATAGGGAATTACGTTTCCAGATGTCTACGTATCGAAGCAATAGGGTTCTAATGCTACTTAAAAGGCGATATCGCATCTCATTTCTATGTTTCATGAAAGGATATAGTATTCATTGCGAAGTATCATGTATACCTAGTATACACTACAAATGGAGGTAAATGCGACACCTCCTTGCTAGGAAATAGCGTTTGCAGATGTCTACGTATCGAAGCAATAGAGTTCCATGCTTCTTAAAACGTGAAATCGCATCTCTTTTCTATGTTTCGTGATAAGATATAATATACATTGTGCAGTGTCATGTATACCTTGTATTCACCTCAAAAGAATGTTAATGCGACACATCCTTGCTTTGAAGTTGCGTTTGCAGATGTCTACGTATCGCACCAATAGGGTTCTAATGCTTTTTAAATTGCGACATCGCATCACATTTCTATGTTTCATGATAAGATGTAATATTCATTGTGCAGTGTTATGTATACATCGTATTCACTTCAAAAGACTGTAAATGCGACACTTCCATGATAGGAATTAGCGTCTGTAGATGTCTACGTATCGAAGCAATAGTGTTCTAATGCTTCTTAAATCGCCATATCGCATCTCATTTCTATGTTTCATGATAAGATGTTATATTCATTGTGCAGTGTTATGTATACCCCGTATTCACTTCAAAAGAATGTAAATACGACACTTCCTTGCTAGGAGATAGCGTTTGCAGGTGTCTACGTATCGTAGCAATTGAGTTCTAATGCTTCTCAAAACGCGAAATCGCTCCTCATTTATATGCTTTATGATAAGATGTAATATTCATGGTGGAGTGTTATCTATACCTCGTATTCACTTCAAAGATTGTAAATGCAACACTTCCTTGCTAGGAAATAGCGTTTGCAGTTGTCTACGTATCGTAGCAATAGATTTCTAATGCTTCTTAAATCGCCATATCGTACCTCATTTCTATGTTTCATGATAAGATATAGTATTCATTGTGGATTGTTATGTATACCACGTATTCACATCAAAAGAATGTAAATACGACACTTCCTTGCTAGGAAATAGCGTTTTCAGGTGTCTACGTATCGTAGCAATAGATTTCTAATGCTTCTTAAAACGCGAATCGCTCCTCATTTATATGCTTCATGATAAGATATAAAATTCATTGCGGAGTGTTATGTATTACTCGTATTCACTTCAATAGAATGTAAATGCGGCACTGCCTTGCTAGGAAATAGCTTTAGCTGATGTCGCCGTATCGAAGCAATTGTGTTCTAATGCTTCTTAAATCGCAATATCGAATCTCATTCCTATGTTTCCTGGAAAGATATAATATTCATTGCGAAGTGTCATGTATACCTCGTATTCACTTCAGAAGAATGTAAATGCGACACTTGCTTGCTTGGAAATAGCGTTTGCAGATGTATACGTATCGAAGCATTAGAGTTCTTATGCTTCTTAAATCTCTTATGCTTCATGATAAGATATAATTTTCATTGTGCTGTGTTATGTAGGTCCCCGTATTCACATAAAAAGAATGTAAATACGACACTTCCTCGCTAGGAAATAGCGTCTGCAGATATCTACGTATCGTAGCAATAGAGTTCTAATTCTTCTTAAATCGCGATATCGCATTCATTTCTGTGTTTCATGATAAGATATAATATTCATTGCGAAGTGTCATGTATACCTCGCACACACTTCAAAAGAATGTAAATGCGACACTTCCTTGCTAGGAAGTAGCGTTTGCAGATGTCTACGTATGGAAGCAATAGGGTTCTAGTGCTTCATAAATCGCCATATCGCATCTCATTTCTATGTTTCATGATAAGATGTAATATTCATTGTGGAGTGCTATATATACCTCGTGTTCACTTCAAAAGAATGTAAATGCGACACTTCCATGCAAGGAAATAGCGTTTGCAGATGTCTACGTATCGAAGCAGTAGAGTTCTAATGCTTCTCTTAATGTGGTATCGCATCTCAATACTTCGTTCATGATAAGATATAATATTCATTGCGAAGTGTTATTGACACATCGTCTACACTTTAAAAGAATGTAAATGCCTCACTTCCTTCCTAGGAAATGCGTCTCCAGTTGTCTACGTTTCGAAGCATTAGAGTTCTAATGTTTCTTAAAACACGATATCGTTTCTCATTTCTATGTTTCATGATAAGATATAATTGTCATTTAGAAGTGTTGTGTACACCAAGTCTACACTTCAAATAAATGTAAACGCCACACTTCCTTGCCTGGTAATAGCGCTTCCAGATATCTACGTATCGAAGCAATAGGGTTCTAATGCTTCTCAAAAAGCGATATCGCATTTCTTTTCTATGCTTCATGATAAGATATAGTATTCTCTTCGAAGTGTTATATACCTCGTCCACACATCAAATGAATGAAAATGCTACACTTCCTCGCTAGGAAATAGCGTTTCCAGGTGTGTACGTATCGAAGCAATAGAGTTCTAATGCTATTTGAAACGCGACATCGCATCTCATTTCTATGTTTCATGATGAGATATAATATACATTGCGAAGTGTTATGTATGCCTCGTCTACACTTCAGAAGAATGTAAATGCCACACTTCCTTGCATAGGAAATGCTTTTCGAGATGTCTACGTATCGAAGCAATAGAGATCTAATGCTCCCTAGAACGCGAAATCGCATCTAATTTCCATGTTCTATGATAAGATATAATATTCATTGCGAAGTGTTATGTATACCTAGTCTACAGTTCAAAAGAATGTAAATGCCACACTTCCGTGCTAGGAAATGCGTTTCCAGATCTCTACGTATCGAAGCAATGGAGTTCTAATGCTTCTTGAAACGCGATGTCGCACCTCGTTTCTGTTTCATAATAAGATATAATATTCTTCCGAATTGTTATGTACACCTCTTCTACGCTTGAAGTGAATGTAAATGTCTTACGTCCTTGATAGGAAATAGCGTTTCCAGATGTCTACGTATCGAAGCAATAGAGTTCTCATGCTTCTTAAATCGCGATATCGCATTTCATTTCTGTGTTTCATGATAATATATAATATTCATTGTGCAGTGTTATGTATACCTCGCATGCAATTCAAAAGAATGTAAGTGCGACACTTCCATGCTAGGAAATAGCGTTTGCAGATGTCTACTTATCGAAGCAATAGAGTACTAATGCTTCTTAAATCGCGATATAGCATCTCATTTGTATGTTTCATGATATGATATAATATTCATTGTGCAATGTTATGTATAGCTCGTATTCACTTCAAAAGAATGTAAATGCGACACTTCCTTGCTAGGAAATAGCGTTTGCAGATGTCTACGTATCGTACCAATAGAGTTCGAATGCTTCTCAAAACGCGATATCGCATCACATTTCTATGTTTCATGATAAGATATAATACTCTTTGCGAAGTGTTATGTATTCCTCCTCTACACTTCAAATGAATGTAAATGCGACAATTCCTTGCAAGGTAGTAGCGTTGCAGATGTCTACGAATTGGAGCAATAGATTTCTAATGCTTCTTCAAACGAGATATCGCATCCCATTTCTATGTGTCATGATAAGATATAATACTCATTGCGAAGAGTTATACATACCTCGTATACACTTCAAATGAATGTAAGTGCGATACTTCCTCGCTAGGAAGTAGCGTTTGCAGTTGTCTACGTATCGAAGCAATAGAGTTCTAATGCTTCTGAAAACGCGATATCGCATCTCATTTCTATGTTTCATAATAAGATATAATATTCAATGTGCAGTGTTATGTATACCTCGTATTCGCTTCAAAAGAAAGTAAGTGCGACTCTTCCTTGCTAGGAAATGTCGTTTGCAGACGTCTACGTATCGAAGCAATGGAGTTCTAATGCTTCTTAAAACGCGATATCGCATCTCATTTCCATGATTCGTGATATGATATAATATTCATTATGGAGTGTCTTGTATACCTCGCATACGCTTCAAATGAATGTAAATGCGACACTTCCTTGCTAGACAATAACGTTTGCAGATGTCTACGTATCGTAGCATTAGACTTCTAATGCTTCTTTAAACGCGATATCGCATCTCATTTCTATGTTTCATGATAAGATATAATATTCATTGCGAAGTGTCATGTATACTTCGTATTCACTTCAAATGAAAGTAAATGCGACACTTCCTCTCTAGGAAATTACGTTTCCAGATATCTACGTGTCATAGCAATAGAGTTCAAATGCTTCTCAAAACGCAATATCGCACCTCATTTCTATGCTTCATGATAAGATATAAAATTCATTGCGAAGTGTCTCGTAAAGCTCGCATACACTTCAAACGAATGTAAATGCGACACTTCCATGCTAGGAAATAGCGTTGGCAGGCGTCTACGTATCGAAGCAGTAGAATTCTAATGCTTCTTAAATCGCCATATCGCATCTCATTTCTATGTTTCATGATAAGATATAACATTCATTGTGGAGTGTTATGTATACCTCGTATTCACTTCAAAAGAATGTAAATGCGACACATCCTTGCTAGGATGTAGCGTCTGCTAATATCTACGTATCGTAGCAATAGAGTTCTAATGCGTATTAAATCGTCATATCGCATCCCATTTCTATGTTTCATGATAAGATATAATATTCATTGTGCAGTGTTATGTATACCCCGTATTAACATCAAAAGAATGTAAATACGACACTTCCTTGCATGGAAATAGCGTTTGCAGATGTCTACTTATCGTAGCAAGAGAGTTCTAATGCTTCTCAAAACGCGATATCGCATGTCAATTCTATGTTTCATGATAAGATATAACATTCATTGTGGAATGTTATGTATACCTCGTATTCACTTCAAAAGAATGTAAATGCGACACTTCCTTGCTACGAAATAGCGTCTGCAGATGTCTACCTATCGTAGCAACATAGTTCTAATGCTTCTGAAAACGAGATATCGCATCTCATTTCCATGTTCCGTGATAAGATATAATATTCATTGTGTAGTGTTATGTATACCTCGTATTCACTTCAATAGAATGTAAATGCGGCACTTCCTTGCTAGGAAATAGCGTTTGCTGATGTCGCCGTATCGAAGCAGTTGTGTTCTAATGCATCATAAATCGCAATATCGCATCTCATTTCTATGTTTCCTGGAAAGATATAATATTCATTGCGAAGTGTCATGTATACCTCGTATTCACTTCAAAAGAATGTAAGAGCGACGCTTCTTTGCTATTAAATAGCGTTTGCAAATGTCTATGTACCGTAGCAATAGATTTCTAATGCTGTTTAAATCGCGATATCGCATCTCATTTCTATGTTTCATGATAAGATATAGTATTCATTGCGTAGTGTCATGTATACTTCATATTGACTTCAAAAGGATGTAAATACGACACTTCCTTGCTAGGAAATAGCGTTTGCAGGTGTCTACGTATCGTAGCAAGAGAGTTCTAATGCTTCTCAAAACGCGATATCGCATCGCAATTCTATGTTTCATGATATGATATAATATTCATTGTGGAGTGTTATGTATATCTCGTATTCACTTCAATAGAATGTAAATGCGACACTTCCTTGCTAGGAAATAGCGTCTGCAGATATCTACGTATCGAAGCAACAGAGTACTAATGCTTCTTAAAACGAGATATCGCATCTCATTTCTATGTTTTATGATAAGATATAATATTCATTGCGGAGTGTCATGTATACCACGCCTACACTTCAAATTAATGTAAATGCTACACTTCCTGGCTAGAAAATAGCGTTGGCAGATGTCTACGTATCGAAGCAACAGAGTTCTAAGGCTTCATTAAACACGATATCGCATCTCATTTCTATGTTTCATGATAAGATATAATATTCATTGTGCAGTGTTATGTATACCCCGTATTCACTTCAAAAGAATGTAAATACGACAATTCCTTCCTAGGAAATAGCTTCTGCAGATGTCTATGAATCGTAGCAATAGAGTTCTAATGCTTCTGAAAACGAGATATCGCATCTCATTTCCATGTTCCGTGATAAGATATAATATTCATTGTGTAGTGTTATGTATACCTCGTATTCACTTCAATAGAATGTAAATGCGGCACTTCCTTGCTAGGAAATAGCGTTTGCTGATGTCGCCGTATCGAAGCAATTGTGTTCTAATGCTTCATAAATCGCAATATCGCATCTCATTTCTATGTTTCCTGGAAAGATATAATATTCATTGCGAAGTGTCATGTGTACCTCGTATTCACTTCAAAAGAATGTAAGTGCGACGCTTCTTTGCTATTAAATAGCGTTTGCAAATGTCTAGGTACTGTAGCAATAGATTTCTAATGCTTTTTAAATCGCGATATCGCATCTCATTTCTATGTTTCATGATAAGATATAACATTCATTGTGGAGTGTTATGTATACCTCGTATTCACTTCAAAAGAATGTAAATGCGACACTTCCTTGCTACGAAATAGCGTCAGCAGATGTCTACCTATCGTAGCAACATAGTTTTAATGCTTCTGAAAACGAGATATCGCATCTCATTTCCATGTTCCGTGATAAGATATAGTATTCATTGCGTAGTGTCATGTATACTTCATATTGACTTCAAAAGGATGTAAATACGACACTTCCTTGCTAGGAAATAGCGTTTGCAGGTGTCTACGTATCGTAGCAAGAGAGTTCTAATGCTTCTCAAAACGCGATATCGCATCGCAATTCTATGTTTCATGATATGATATAATATTCATTGTGGAGTGTTATGTATATCTCGTATTCACTTCAATAGAATGTAAATGCGACACTTCCTTGCTAGGAAATAGCGTCTGCAGATATCTACGTATCGAAGCAACAGAGTACTAATGCTTCTTAAAACGAGATATCGAATCTCATTTCTATGTTTTATGATAAGATATAATATTCATTGCGGAGTGTCATGTATACCACGCATACACTTCAAATTAATGTAAATGCGACACTTCCTGGCTAGAAAATAGCGTTGGCAGATGTCTACGTATCGAAGCAACAGAGTTCTAAGGCTTCATTAAACACGATATCGCATCTCATTTCTATGTTTCATGATAAGATGTAATATTCATTGTGCACTGTTATGTATACCCCGTATTCACTTCAAAAGAATGTAAATACGACAATTCCTTACTAGGAAATAGCTTCTGCAGATGTCTATGAATCGTAGCAATAGAGTTCTAATGCTTCTGAAAACGAGATATCGCATCTCATTTCCATGTTCCGTGATAAGATATAATATTCATTGTGTAGTGTTATGTATACCTCGTATTCACTTCAATAGAATGTAAATGCGGCACTTCCTCGCTAGGAAATAGCGTTTGCTGATTTCGCCGTATCGAAGCAATTGTGTTCTAATGCTTCATAAATCGCAATATCGCATCTCATTTCTATGTTTCCTGGAAAGATATAATATTCATTGCGAAGTGTCATGTGTACCTCATATTCACTTCAAAAGAATGTAAGTGCGACGCTTCTTTGCTATTAAATAGCGTTTGCAAATGTCTACGTACTGTAGCAATAGATTTCTAATGCTTTTTAAATCGCGATATCGCATCTCATTTCTATGTTTCATGATAAGACATAACATTCATTGTGGTGTGTTATGTATACCTCGTATTCACTTCAAAAGAATGTAAATGCGACACTTCCTTGCTACGAAATAGCGTCTGCAGATGTCTACCTATCGTAGCAACATAGTTCTAATGCTTCTGAAAACGAGATATCGCATCTCATTTCCATGTTCCGTGATAAGATATAATATTCATTGTGTAGTGTTATGTATACCTCGTATTCACTTCAATAGAATGTAAACGCGGCACTTCCTTGCTAGGAAATAGCGTTTGCTGATGTCGCCGTATCGAAGCAATTGTGTTCTAATGCATCATAAATCGCAATATCGCATCTCATTTCTATGTTTCCTGGAAAGATATAATATTCATTGCGAAGTGTCATGTATACCTCGTATTCACTTCAAAAGAATGTAAGAGCGACGCTTCTTTGCTATTAAATAGCGTTTGCAAATGTCTACGTACCGTAGCAATAGATTTCTAATGCTTTTTAAATCGCGATATCGCATCGCATTTCTATGTTTCATGATAAGATATAGTATTCATTGCGTAGTGTCATGTATACTTCATATTGACTTCAAAAGGATGTAAATACGACACTTCCTTGATAGGAAATAGCGTTTGCAGGTGTCTACGTATCGTAGCAAGAGAGTTCTAATGCTTCTCAAAACGCGATATCGCATCGCAATTCTATGTTTGATGATATGATATAATATTCATTGTGGAGTGTTATGTATATCTCGTATTCACTTCAATAGAATGTAAATGCGACACTTCCTTGCTAGGAAATAGCGTCTGCAGATATCTACGTATCGAAGCAACAGAGTACTAATGCTTCTTAAAACGAGATATCGCATCTCATTTCTATGTTTTATGATAAGATATAATATTCATTGCGGAGTGTCATGTATACCACGCATACACTTCAAATTAATGTAAATGCGACACTTCCTGGCTAGAAAATAGCGTTGGCAGATGTCTACGTATCGAAGCAACAGAGTTCTAAGGCTTCATTAATCACGATATCGCATCTCATTTCTATGTTTCATGATAAGATATAATATTCATTGTGCAGTGTTATGTATACCCCGTATTCACTTCAAAAGAATGTAAATACGACAATTCCTTACTAGGAAATAGCTTCTGCAGATGTCTATGAATCGTAGCAATAGAGTTCTAATGCTTCTGAAAACGAGATATCGCATCTCATTTCCATGTTCCGTGATAAGATATAATATTCATTGTGTAGTGTTATGTATACCTCGTATTCACTTCAATAGAATGTAAATGCGGCACTTCCTTGCTAGGAAATAGCGTTTGCTGATGTCGCCGTATCGAAGCAATTGTGTTCTAATGCTTCATAAATCGCAATATCGCATCTCATTTCTATGTTTCCTCGAAAGATATAATATTCATTGCGAAGAGTCATGTGTACCTCGTATTCACTTCAAAAGAATGTAAGTGCGACGCTTCTTTGCTATTAAATAGCGTTTGCAAATGTCTACGTACTGTAGCAATAGATTTCTAATGCTTTTTAAATCGCGATATAGCATCTCATTTCTATGTTTCATGATAAGATATAACATTCATTGTGGAGTGTTATGTATACCTCGTATTCACTTCAAAAGAATGTAAATGCGACACTTCCTTGCTACGAAATAGCGTCAGCAGATGTCTACCTATCGTAGCAACATAGTTTTAATGCTTCTGAAAACGAGATATCGCATCTCATTTCCATGTTCCGTGATAAGATATAGTATTCATTGCGTAGTGTCATGTATACTTCATATTGACTTCAAAAGGATGTAAATACGACACTTCCTTGCTAGGAAATAGCGTTTGCAGGTGTCTACGTATCGTAGCAAGAGAGTTCTAATGCTTCTCAAAACGCGATATCGCATCGCAATTCTATGTTTCATGATATGATATAATATTCATTGTGGAGTGTTATGTATATCTCGTATTCACTTCAATAGAATGTAAATGCGACACTTCCTTGCTAGGAAATAGCGTCTGCAGATATCTACGTATCGAAGCAACAGAGTACTAATGCTTCTTAAAACGAGATATCGCATCTCATTTCTATGTTTTATGATAAGATATAATATTCATTGCGGAGTGTCATGTATACCACGCATACACTTCAAATTAATGTAAATGCGACACTTCCTGGCTAGAAAATAGCGTTGGCAGATGTCTACGTATCGAAGCAACAGAGTTCTAAGGCTTCATTAAACACGATATCGCATCTCATTTCTATGTTTCATGATAAGATGTAATATTCATTGTGCACTGTTATGTATACCCCGTATTCACTTCAAAAGAATGTAAATACGACAATTCCTTACTAGGAAATAGCTTCTGCAGATGTCTATGAATCGTAGCAATAGAGTTCTAATGCTTCTGAAAACGAGATATCGCATCTCATTTCCATGTTCCGTGATAAGATATAATATTCATTGTGTAGTGTTATGTATACCTCGTATTCACTTCAATAGAATGTAAATGCGGCACTTCCTCGCTAGGAAATAGCGTTTGCTGATTTCGCCGTATCGAAGCAATTGTGTTCTAATGCTTCATAAATCGCAATATCGCATCTCATTTCTATGTTTCCTGGAAAGATATAATATTCATTGCGAAGTGTCATGTGTACCTCATATTCACTTCAAAAGAATGTAAGTGCGACGCTTCTTTGCTATTAAATAGCGTTTGCAAATGTCTACGTACTGTAGCAATAGATTTCTAATGCTTTTTAAATCGCGATATCGCATCTCATTTCTATGTTTCATGATAAGACATAACATTCATTGTGGTGTGTTATGTATACCTCGTATTCACTTCAAAAGAATGTAAATGCGACACTTCCTTGCTACGAAATAGCGTCTGCAGATGTCTACCTATCGTAGCAACATAGTTCTAATGCTTCTGAAAACGAGATATCGCATCTCATTTCCATGTTCCGTGATAAGATATAATATTCATTGTGTAGTGTTATGTATACCTCGTATTCACTTCAATAGAATGTAAACGCGGCACTTCCTTGCTAGGAAATAGCGTTTGCTGATGTCGCCGTATCGAAGCAATTGTGTTCTAATGCATCATAAATCGCAATATCGCATCTCATTTCTATGTTTCCTGGAAAGATATAATATTCATTGCGAAGTGTCATGTATACCTCGTATTCACTTCAAAAGAATGTAAGAGCGACGCTTCTTTGCTATTAAATAGCGTTTGCAAATGTCTACGTACCGTAGCAATAGATTTCTAATGCTTTTTAAATCGCGATATCGCATCGCATTTCTATGTTTCATGATAAGATATAGTATTCATTGCGTAGTGTCATGTATACTTCATATTGACTTCAAAAGGATGTAAATACGACACTTCCTTGATAGGAAATAGCGTTTGCAGGTGTCTACGTATCGTAGCAAGAGAGTTCTAATGCTTCTCAAAACGCGATATCGCATCGCAATTCTATGTTTGATGATATGATATAATATTCATTGTGGAGTGTTATGTATATCTCGTATTCACTTCAATAGAATGTAAATGCGACACTTCCTTGCTAGGAAATAGCGTCTGCAGATATCTACGTATCGAAGCAACAGAGTACTAATGCTTCTTAAAACGAGATATCGCATCTCATTTCTATGTTTTATGATAAGATATAATATTCATTGCGGAGTGTCATGTATACCACGCATACACTTCAAATTAATGTAAATGCGACACTTCCTGGCTAGAAAATAGCGTTGGCAGATGTCTACGTATCGAAGCAACAGAGTTCTAAGGCTTCATTAATCACGATATCGCATCTCATTTCTATGTTTCATGATAAGATATAATATTCATTGTGCAGTGTTATGTATACCCCGTATTCACTTCAAAAGAATGTAAATACGACAATTCCTTACTAGGAAATAGCTTCTGCAGATGTCTATGAATCGTAGCAATAGAGTTCTAATGCTTCTGAAAACGAGATATCGCATCTCATTTCCATGTTCCGTGATAAGATATAATATTCATTGTGTAGTGTTATGTATACCTCGTATTCACTTCAATAGAATGTAAATGCGGCACTTCCTTGCTAGGAAATAGCGTTTGCTGATGTCGCCGTATCGAAGCAATTGTGTTCTAATGCTTCATAAATCGCAATATCGCATCTCATTTCTATGTTTCCTCGAAAGATATAATATTCATTGCGAAGAGTCATGTGTACCTCGTATTCACTTCAAAAGAATGTAAGTGCGACGCTTCTTTGCTATTAAATAGCGTTTGCAAATGTCTACGTACTGTAGCAATAGATTTCTAATGCTTTTTAAATCGCGATATAGCATCTCATTTCTATGTTTCATGATAAGATATAACATTCATTGTGGAGTGTTATGTATACCTCGTATTCACTTCAAAAGAATGTAAATGCGACACTTCCTTGCTTGGAAATAGCGTTTGATGATGTCTACGCATTGAAGCAAAGTAGTTCTAATGCTTCTTATATTGTCATATCGCATCTCATTTCTATGTTTCATGATAAGATATAATATTCATTGTGGATTGTTATGTATACCTCGTATTCGCTTCAAAAGATTGAGAATGCGACAATTCCTTGCTAGGAATTAGCGTTTGCAGATGTCTACGCATCGTAGCAATAGATATCTAATGCTTCTTAAAACGCCATAGCGCATCTCATTTATATGTTTCATGATAGGATATAATATACATTGCGAATTGTTACTTATACCTCGCATGCAGTTCAAAAGAATGTAAGTGCGAGGCTTCCTTGCTACGAAATAGCGTCTGCAGAAGTCTCCCTATCGAAGCAATGCAGTTCTAAATCTTCTTAAATCGCGATATCGCATCTCATTTCTATGTTTTATGATTAGATATAATATTCATTGTGGAGTGTTATGTATACCTCGTATTTACTTCAAAAGAATGTAAATTCGACACATCCTTGCTAGGAAATAGCGTTTGTAGATGTCTGCGTATAGTAGCATTAGGGATCTAATGCTTCTCAAAACGCATTATCGCAAATCATTTCTATGTTTCATGATAAGATATAATATTCATTGCGAAGTGTCATGTATACCTCGCATACACTTCAAATGAATGTAAATGCGACACTTCCTTCCTAGGAAATAGCGTTTGCAGATGTCAACGTGTCGAAGCAACAGAGTTCTAATGCTTCTTAAAACGAGATATCGCATCTGATTTCTATGTGTCGTAATGAGATATAATGTTCATAGCGAAGTGTCACGTGTACCTCGCATACACATCAAATGAATGTAACAGCGACACTTCCTTACTAGGAAATAGTGTGTGCAGATGTCTACGTATCGTGGCAATAGAGTACTAATGCTTCTTAGATCGCGATATTGCATCTCATTTCTATGTTTCATGATAAGATATAATATTCATTGCGAAGTTTTATGTATTCCTCGCATACACTACAAATGAATGTAAATGAGACACTTCCTTGCTAGGAAATAGCGTTTGCAGATGTCTACGTATCCAAGCAATAGAGTTCCACGCTTCTTAAAACGTAAAATCGCATATCCTTTCTATGTTTCATGACAAGATATAATATACATTGTGTAGTGTCATGTATACCTCGTATTCACCTCAAAAGAATGTAAATGCGACACTTCCTTGCTAGGAAATAGCGTCTGCAGATGCCTACATATCGAAGCAATAGAGTTCTAATGCTGCTTAAATCGCCATATCACATCTCATTTTTATGTTTCGTGATATGATATAATATTCATTGTGCAATGTTATGTATAGCTCGTATTCACTTCAAAAGAATGTAAATGCGACACTTCCTTGCTAGGAAATAGCGTTTGCAGATGTCTACGTATCGTACCGATAGAGTTCGAATGCTTCTCAAAACGCGATATCGCATCACATTTCTATGTTTCATGATAAGATATAATACTCTTTGCGAAGTGTTATGTATTCCTCCTCTACACTTCAAATGAATGTAAATGCGACAATTCCTTGCAAGGTAGTAGCGTTTGCAGATGTCTACGAATTGGAGCAATAGATTTCTAATGCTTCTTCAAACGAGATATCGCATCCCATTTCTATGTGTCATGATAAGATATAATACTCATTGCGAAGAGTTATACATACCTCGTATACACTTCAAATGAATGTAAGTGCGATACTTCCTCGCTAGGAAGTAGCGTTTGCAGACGTCTACGTATCGAAGCAATGGAGTTCTAATGCTTCTTAAAACGCGATATCGCATCTCATTTCCATGATTCGTGATATGATATAATATTCATTATGGAGTGTCTTGTATACCTCGCATACGCTTCAAATGAATGTAAATGCGACACTTCCTTGCTAGACAATAACGTTTGCAGATGTCTACGTATCGTAGCATTAGACTTCTAATGCTTCTTTAAACGCGATATCGCATCTCATTTCTATGTTTCATGATAAGATATAATATTCATTGCGAAGTGTCATGTATACTTCGTATTCACTTCAAATGAAAGTAAATGCGACACTTCCTCTCTAGGAAATTACGTTTCCAGATATCTACGTGTCATAGCAATAGAGTTCAAATGCTTCTCAAAACGCAATATCGCACCTCATTTCTATGCTTCATGATAAGATATAAAATTCATTGCGAAGTGTCTCGTAAAGCTCGCATACACTTCAAACGAATGTAAATGCGACACTTCCATGCTAGGAAATAGCGTTGGCAGGCGTCTACGTATCGAAGCAGTAGAATTCTAATGCTTCTTAAATCGCCATATCGCATCTCATTTCTATGTTTCATGATAAGATATAACATTCATTGTGGAGTGTTATGTATACCTCGTATTCACTTCAAAAGAATGTAAATGCGACACATCCTTGCTAGGATGTAGCGTCTGCTAATATCTACGTATCGTAGCAATAGAGTTCTAATGCGTATTAAATCGTCATATCGCATCCCATTTCTATGTTTCATGATAAGATATAATATTCATTGTGCAGTGTTATGTATACCCCGTATTAACATCAAAAGAATGTAAATACGACACTTCCTTGCATGGAAATAGCGTTTGCAGATGTCTACTTATCGTAGCAAGAGAGTTCTAATGCTTCTCAAAACGCGATATCGCATGTCAATTCTATGTTTCATGATAAGATATAACATTCATTGTGGAATGTTATGTATACCTCGTATTCACTTCAAAAGAATGTAAATGCGACACTTCCTTGCTACGAAATAGCGTCTGCAGATGTCTACCTATCGTAGCAACATAGTTCTAATGCTTCTGAAAACGAGATATCGCATCTCATTTCCATGTTCCGTGATAAGATATAATATTCATTGTGTAGTGTTATGTATACCTCGTATTCACTTCAATAGAATGTAAATGCGGCACTTCCTTGCTAGGAAATAGCGTTTGCTGATGTCGCCGTATCGAAGTAGTTGTGTTCTAATGCATCATAAATCGCAATATCGCATCTCATTTCTATGTTTCCTGGAAAGATATAATATTCATTGCGAAGTGTCATGTATACCTCGTATTCACTTCAAAAGAATGTAAGAGCGACGCTTCTTTGCTATTAAATAGCGTTTGCAAATGTCTACGTACCGTAGCAATAGATTTCTAATGCTGTTTAAATCGCGATATCGCATCTCATTTCTATGTTTCATGATAAGATATAGTATTCATTGCGTAGTGTCATGTATACTTCATATTGACTTCAAAAGGATGTAAATACGACACTTCCTTGCTAGGAAATAGCGTTTGCAGGTGTCTACGTATCGTAGCAAGAGAGTTCTAATGCTTCTCAAAACGCGATATCGCATCGCAATTCTATGTTTCATGATATGATATAATATTCATTGTGGAGTGTTATGTATATCTCGTATTCACTTCAATAGAATGTAAATGCGACACTTCCTTGCTAGGAAATAGCGTCTGCAGATATCTACGTATCGAAGCAACAGAGTACTAATGCTTCTTAAAACGAGATATCGCATCTCATTTCTATGTTTTATGATAAGATATAATATTCATTGCGGAGTGTCATGTATACCACGCCTACACTTCAAATTAATGTAAATGCGACACTTCCTGGCTAGAAAATAGCGTTGGCAGATGTCTACGTATCGAAGCAACAGAGTTCTAAGGCTTCATTAAACACGATATCGCATCTCATTTCTATGTTTCATGATAAGATATAATATTCATTGTGCAGTGTTATGTATACCCCGTATTCACTTCAAAAGAATGTAAATACGACAATTCCTTCCTAGGAAATAGCTTCTGCAGATGTCTATGAATCGTAGCAATAGAGTTCTAATGCTTCTGAAAACGAGATATCGCATCTCATTTCCATGTTCCGTGATAAGATATAATATTCATTGTGTAGTGTTATGTATACCTCGTATTCACTTCAATAGAATGTAAATGCGGCACTTCCTTGCTAGGAAATAGCGTTTGCTGATGTCGCCGTATCGAAGCAATTGTGTTCTAATGCTTCATAAATCGCAATATAGCATCTCATTTCTATGTTTCCTGGAAAGATATAATATTCATTGCGAAGTGTCATGTGTACCTCGTATTCACTTCAAAAGAATGTAAGTGCGACGCTTCTTTGCTATTAAATAGCGTTTGCAAATGTCTAGGTACTGTAGCAATAGATTTCTAATGCTTTTTAAATCGCGATATCGCATCTCAATTCTATGTTTCATGATAAGATATAACATTCATTGTGGAGTGTTATGTATACCTCGTATTCACTTCAAAAGAATGTAAATACGACAATTCCTTACTAGGAAATATCTTCTGCAGATGTCTATGAATCGTAGCAATAGAGTTCTAATGCTTCTGAAAACGAGATATCGCATCTCATTTCCATGTTCCGTGATAAGATATAATATTCATTGTGTAGTGTTATGTATACCTCGTATTCACTTCAATAGAATGTAAATGCGGCACTTCCTTGCTAGGAAATAGCGTTTGCTGATGTCGCCGTATCGAAGCAATTGTGTTCTAATGCTTCATAAATCGCAATATCGCATCTCATTTCTATGTTTCCTCGAAAGATATAATATTCATTGCGAAGAGTCATGTGTACCTCGTATTCACTTCAAAAGAATGTAAGTGCGACGCTTCTTTGCTATTAAATAGCGTTTGCAAATGTCTACGTACTGTAGCAATAGATTTCTAATGCTTTTTAAATCGCGATATAGCATCTCATTTCTATGTTTCATGATAAGATATAATATTCATTGTGGATTGTTATGTATACCTCGTATTCGCTTCAAAAGATTGAGAATGCGACAATTCCTTGCTAGGAATTAGCGATTGCAGATGTCTACATATCGTAGCAATAGATTTCTAATGCTTCTTATAACGCGAAATCGCTCCTCATTTATATGCTTTATGATAAGGCATAATATTCATTGTGGAGTGTTATGTATACCTCGTATTCAATTCAAAAGAATGTAAATGCGACACTTCCTTGCTAGGAAATGGCGTCTGCAAATGTCTACGTATCGTAGCAATAGAGTTCTAATCCTTCTTAAATCGCGCTATCGCATCTCATTTTTATGTTTCGTGATAAGAGATAATATTCATTGTGGAGTATTGTGTGTACCTCGTATTCACTTCAAAAGGATTTACATGCGACACTTCCTTGCTAGGAAATAGCGTTTGCAGATGTCTACGCATCGTAGCAATAGATATCTAATGCTTCTTAAAACGCCATAGCGCATCTCATTTATATGTTTCATGATAGGATATAATATACATTGCGAATTGTTACTTATACCTCGCATGCAGTTCAAAAGAATGTAAGTGCGAGGCTTCCTTGCTACGAAATAGCGTCTGCAGAAGTCTCCCTATCGAAGCAATGCAGTTCTAAATCTTCTTAAATCGCGATATCGCATCTCATTTCTATGTTTTATGATTAGATATAATATTCATTGTGGAGTGTTATGTATACCTCGTATTTACTTCAAAAGAATGTAAATTCGACACATCCTTGCTAGGAAATAGCGTTTGTAGATGTCTGCGTATAGTAGCATTAGGGATCTAATGCTTCTCAAAACGCATTATCGCAAATCATTTCTATGTTTCATGATAAGATATAATATTCATTGCGAAGTGTCATGTATACCTCGCATACACTTCAAATGAATGTAAATGCGACACTTCCTTCCTAGGAAATAGCGTTTGCAGATGTCAACGTGTCGAAGCAACAGAGTTCTAATGCTTCTTAAAACGAGATATCGCATCTGATTTCTATGTGTCGTAATGAGATATAATGTTCATAGCGAAGTGTCACGTGTACCTCGCATACACATCAAATGAATGTAACAGCGACACTTCCTTACTAGGAAATAGTGTGTGCAGATGTCTACGTATCGTGGCAATAGAGTACTAATGCTTCTTAGATCGCGATATTGCATCTCATTTCTATGTTTCATGATAAGATATAATATTCATTGCGAAGTTTTATGTATTCCTCGCATACACTACAAATGAATGTAAATGAGACACTTCCTTGCTAGGAAATAGCGTTTGCAGATGTCTACGTATCCAAGCAATAGAGTTCCACGCTTCTTAAAACGTAAAATCGCATATCCTTTCTATGTTTCATGACAAGATATAATATACATTGTGTAGTGTCATGTATACCTCGTATTCACCTCAAAAGAATGTAAATGCGACACTTCCTTGCTAGGAAATAGCGTCTGCAGATGCCTACATATCGAAGCAATAGAGTTCTAATGCTGCTTAAATCGCCATATCACATCTCATTTTTATGTTTCGTGATAAGATTTAATATTCATTGTGCAGTGTCATGTATACCTCGTATTCACCTCAAAAGAATGTAAGTGCGACACTTCCTTGCTATTAAATAGCGTTTGCAGATGTCTCCGTATCGAAGCAATAGCGTTCCAATGCTTCTCATATCGTGATATCGCATGTCATTCCTATATTTCATGACACGATATAATATTCATTGTGGAGTGTTATGAATACCTCGTATTCACTTCAAAAGAATGTAAGTGCGACTCTTTCTTGCTATTAAATAGCTTTTGCAGATGTCTACATCTCCTTTCTATGTTTCGTGATAAGATATAATATTCATTGCGAGGTGTCATGTGTACCTCGTATTCTCTTCAAGTGAATGTAATTGCGACACTTCCGTCCGAGGAAATAGCGTTTGCAGATTTCTACGTATCGAAGCAATTGAGTTCTAATGCTTCTTAAAACGAGATATCGCATCTCATTGCCATGTTTCATGATAAGATATAATATTCATTCTGGAGTGTCATGTATACTTCGTATTCACTTCAAAAGAATGTACATGCGGCACTTCCTTGCTAGGATGTAGCGTTTGCAGATGTCTACGAATCGAAGCAATAGGGTTCCAATGCATCTTAAATCGCGATATCGCATCTCATTTCTATGTTTCATGAAAAGATATAATATTCATTGTGGAGTGTTACGTATCGTATTCACTGTAAAAGAATGTAAATGCGATACATCCTTGCTAGGAAATAGCGTCTGCTAATATCTATGTATCGTAGCAATAGAGTTCTAATGCGTATTAAATCGTCATATCGCATCCCATTTCTATGTTTCATGATAAGATATAATATTCATTGTGGAGTGTTATGTATACCTCGTATTCACTTCAAAAGAATGTAAATGCGACACTTCCTTGCTACGAAATAGCGTCTGCAGATGTCTACCTATCGTAGCAACATAGTTCTAATGCTTCTGAAAACGAGATATCGCATCTCATTTCCATGTTCCGTGATAAGATATAATATTCATTGTGTAGTGTTATGTATACCTCGTATTCACTTCAATAGAATGTAAATGCGGCACTTCCTTGCTAGGAAATAGCGTTTGCTGATGTCGCCGTATCGAAGCAATTGTGTTCTAGTGCATCATAAATCGCAATATCGCATCTCATTTCTATGTTACCTGGAAAGATATAGTATTCATTGCGAAGTGTCATGTATACCTCGTATTCACTTCAAAAGAATGTAAGAGCGACGCTTCTTTGCTATTAAATAGCGTTTGCAAATGTCTACGTACCGTAGCAATAGATTTCTAATGCTTTTTAAATCGCGATATCGCATCTCATTTCTATGTTTCATGATAAGATATAGTATTCATTGCGTAGTGTCATGTATACTTCATATCGACTTCAAAAAGATGTAAATACGACACTTCCTTGCAAGGAAATAGCGTTTGCAAGTGTCTACGTATCGCAGCAAGATAGTTCTAATGCTTCTCAAAACGCGATATCGCATCGCAATTCTATGTTTCATGATATGATATAATATTCATTGTGGAGTGTTATGTATATCTCGTATTCACTTCAATAGAATGTAAATGCGACACTTCCTTGCTAGGAAATAGCGTCTGCAGATATCTACGTATCGAAGCAACAGAGTACTAATGCTTCTTAAAACGAGATATCGCATCTCATTTCTATGTTTTATGATGACATATAATATTCATTGCGGAGTGTCATGTATACCACGCATACACTTCAAAAGATTGTAAATGCTACACTTCCTTGCTAGGAAATAGCTTCTGCAGATGTCTATGAATCGTAGCAATAGAGTTCTAATGCTTCTTAAAACGCGATATCGCATCTCATTTCTATGTTTCATGACAAGATATAATATTTATTGTGCAGTGTTATGTATACCACGTATTCACTTCAATAGAATGTAAATGCGACACTTCCTGCGTAGGAAGTAGCGTTTGCAGATGTCTACGTATCGTGGCAATAGAGTTCTAATGCTTCTTAAAACGGGATACCGCATTTCATTCCTATGTCTCATGATAAGATATGATATTCATTGGGAAATGTCATGTATACATCGTACTCGCTTCAAACGAATGTAAATGCGACACTTCCTTGATAGGAAATAGCGTTTGCAGATTTCTACGAATCGAAGCAATAGAATTCTAATGCTTCTCATATCGTTATATCGCATCTCATTTCTATGTTACATGATAAGATATAATATTTATTGCGTAGTGTCATGAATACATCGTATTCACTTCAAAAGAATGTAAATGCGACACTTCCTTGCTAGGAAATAGCGTTTGCAGGTGTCTACGTATCGCAGCAATAGAGTTCTAATGCTTCTTAAATCGCCATATTGCATCTCATTTCTATGTTTCACGATAAGATATAATATTCATTGTGGAGTGTTATTTATACCTCGTATTCACCTCAAAAGAATGAAAATGCAACACTTCCTTGCTAGGAAATAGCATTTGCAAAATTCTGCGTATCGTAGCATTAGCTTTCTATTTCATCCCAAAAAGCGATATCGCATCTCATTTCTATGTTTCATGATAAGATACAATATTTATTGCGAAGTTTCATGTGTTCCTCGTATTCACTTCAAATGGATGTAAATGCGACACTTCCTTGCAAGGAAATAGCGTGTTGCAGATGTCACGTATCGAAGCAGTAGAGTTCTAATGCTACTTATATCGTCATATCGCACCTCATTTCTATGTTACATGATAAGATATAATATTCATTGCGAAGTTTCATGTGTTCCTCGTATTCACTTCAAATGAATGTAAATGCGACACTTCCTTTCTAGGAAATAGCGTTTGCAGTTGTCTACGTATCGAAGCAAAAGAGTTCTAATGCTTCTTAAAACGAGATACCGCATCTCATTCCTATGTTTCATGGTAAGATATATTATTCATTGCGAAGTATCACATATACATCGGATACACTTCAAATGAATGTAAATGCGACACATCCTTGATAGGAAATAGCGTTTGCAGATTTCTACGAATCGGAGCAATAGAATTCTAATGCTTCTTATATCGTCATATCGCATCTCATTTCTATGTTACATGATAAGATATAATATTCATTGCGAAGTTTCATGTGTTCCTCGTAATCACTTCAATAGAATGTAAATGCGACACTTCCTTGATAGGAAATAGCGTTTGCAGATTTCTACGTATCGAAGCAACAGATTTCTAATGCTTCTTAAATCGCAATATCGCATCCCATTTCTATGTTTCATGATAAGATATAATATTCACTGCGAAGTGTCACGTATACCTCGCATTCACTTCAATAGAATGTAAATGCGACACTCCCTTGCTAGGAAATAGCGTTTGCACATGTCTACGTATCGAAGAAGTAGAGTTCTATTGTCCCTTAAGTCGCGATATCGCATCTCATTTCTATGTTTCTTGATAAGATATAATATACATTGTGCAGTGTTATGTATACCTCGTATTCGCTTCAAAAGAATGTAAATGCAACACTTCCTTGATAGGAAATAGCGTTTGCAGATGTCTACGTATCGTAGCGTTAGAGTTCTAATGCTTCTTAAATCGCGATATCGCATCTCATTTCCATGTTTCATGATAAGATATGATATTCATTGTGCAATGATATGTATATCTCGTCTACACTTCAAAAGAATGTAAATGCTACACTTCCTTGCTAGGAAGTAGCGTTTGCAGGTGTCTACGTATCGAAGCAATAGAGTTCTAATGCTGCTTAAATCGCGATATCGCATCTCATTCCCATGTTTCATGATAAGATATAATATTCATTGCGAAGTGTCATGTATACCGTGTATTCACTTCAAAACAATGTAAATGCGACACTTGCCTTCTAGGAAATAGCGTTTGCAGATGTCTACGTATCGAAACAATAGATTTCTAATGCTTCTAAAATCGCCATATCGCATCTCATTTCTATGTCTCATGATAAGATATAATATTCATTGTGAAGTGTCATGTATACGCGTATTCACTTCAAGAGAATGTAAATGCGTCACTTCCTTGCTAGGAAATGGCGTTTGCAGATGCCTACGTATCGAAGCAGTAGAGCCCTAATGCTTCTTAAATCGCGATATCGCATCTCATTCCTATGTCTCATGATAAGATATAATATTCATTGCGAATTGTCATGTATACCTCATATTCACTGCAAAAGAATGTAAATTCGGTACTTCCTTGCTAGGAAGTAGCGTTTGCAGATGTCTACGTATCGAAGCAATAGATTTCTAATGCTTCTTAAAACGCGAAATCGCTCCCAATTTATATGCTTCATGAAAAGATATAATATTCATTGTGGAGTGTTATGTATACCTCGTATTCACTTCAAAAGAATGTAAATGCGACACCTCCTTGCTGGGAAATAGCGTGTTGCAGATGCCTACGTATCGAAGCAATAGAGATCTAGTGCATCTTAAAACTTGACATCGCATCACATTTCTATGTCTTATGATAATATATATTATTCATTGCGAAGTGTTATGTGTTCCTCGTCTATACTTCAATTGAATGTAAATGCAACTCTTCCTTTCTAGTAAATTACGTTTCCAGATGTCTACGCATCGTAGCAATAGAGTTCTAATGCCTCTTAAAACGCGATATGGTATCTCATTTCTATGTCTCATGATAAGATATAATATTCACTGCGAAGTGTCATGTATACTTCGTATTCACTTCAAATGAACGTAAATGCGTCACTTCCTTGCTAGGAAATAGCGTTTGTAGATGTCTACTCATCGAAGCAATAGAGTTCAAATGCTTCATATAACGCGATATCGCATCTCATTTCTATGTTTTACGATAAGATATACTATTCATTGCGGAGTGTCATGTATACCTCGTATTCTCTTCAAAAGAATGTAAATACGACACTTCCTTGCTAGTAAATAGCGTTTGCAGATATCTAGGTATCGTAGCAATGGTGTTCTAATCCTTCTTAGAGCGCGATATCGCATCTCATTTCTATGTTTCATGATAAGATATAATATTCATTGCGAAGTGTCATGTATACCTCGCATACACTTCAAATGAATGTAAATGCGACACTTCCTAGCTAGGAAGTACCGATGGCAGAATTCTACTTATCGAAGCAATAGAGTTCTAATGCTTCCTAAAACGAGATATCGCATCTCATTTCTATGTGCCATGATTAGATATATTATTCATTGCGGCGTGTCATGTATACCTCGTATTCACATTAAAAGAATGTAAATCCGACACTTCCTTGCTATTAAATAGCGTTTGCAGATGTCTACGTATCGAAGCAATAGTATTCTAATGCTTCTTAAATCGCCATATCACATCTCATTTTTATGTTTCATGATAAGATATAATATTAATTGCGAAGTGTGATGTATACCACGCATACACTACAAATGAATGTAAATGCGACACTTCCTTGCTGGGAAGTACCGATGGCAGAATTCAACTTATCGAAGCAATAGAGATCTAGAGCTTCCTAAAACAAGATATCGCATCCCATTTCTATGTGCCATGATAAGATATATTATTCATTGCGGCGTGTCATGTATACCTCGTATTCACTTTAAAAGAATGTAAATCCGACACTTCCTTGCTATTAAATAGCGTTTGCAGATGTCTACGTATCGAAGCAATAGTATTCTAATGCTTCTTAAAAAGCGATATCGATTCTCATTTCTATGTTTCATTATAAGATATAATATTCATTGCGAAGTGTCATGTATATCACGCATACACTTCAAATGAGTGTAAGTGCGACACTTCCTTGCTAGGAAGTACCGATGGCAGATTTCTACGTACCGAAGCAACAGAGTACTAATGCTTCTTAAAACGAGATATAGCATCTCATTTCTATGAATCATGATAAGTTATATTATTCATTGCGACGTGTCATGTATACCTCGTATTCTCTTCAAAAGAATGTAAATCCGACACTTCCTTGCTAGGAAATAGCGTTTGCAGATTTCTGCGTATCGTAGCATTATATTTCTATTGCATCTCAAAACGCGATATCGCATCTCATTTCTATGTTTCGTGACAACATATAATATTCATTGCGAAGTGTTATGTATACCTCGCATACACTTCAAAAGAATGTTAATTCGACACTTCCTTGCTAGGAAATAGCGTTTGCAGATTTCTGCGTATCGTAGCATTATATTTCTATTGCATCTCAAAACGCGATATCGCATCTCATTTCTATGTTTCATGATAAGATATAATATTCATTGTTCAGTGTTATGTATACCTCGTATTCACTTCAAAACAATGTAAATGCGACACTTGCCTTCTAGGAAATAGCGTTTGCAGATGTCTACGTATCGAAACAATAGATTTCTAATGCTTCTAAAATCGCGATATCGCATCTCATTTCTATGTTTCATGATAAGATATAATATTCATTGTGCAGTGATATGTATATCTCGTCTACACTTCAAAAGAATATAAATGCGACACTTCCTTGCTAGGAAATAGCGTCTGCAGATTTCTACGTATCGTAGAAATAGGGTTCTAATGCTTCTTAAAACGCGATATCGCATCTCATTTCTATGTTTCATGATAAGATATAATATTCATTGTGCAGTGATATGTATATCTCGTCTACACTTCAAAAGAATATAAATGCGACACTTCCTTGCTAGGAAATAGCGTCTGCAGATTTCTACGTATCGTAGAAATAGGGTTCTAATGCTTCTTAAAACGCGATATCGCATCTCATTTCTATGTTTCATGATAAGATATAATATTCATTGTTCAGTGTTATGTATACCCCGTATTCACTTCAAAAGAATGTAAATACGACACTTCCTTGCTAGGAAGTAGCGATGGCAGATGTCTACGTATCGAAGCAACAGAGTACTAATGCTTCTTAAAACGAGATATAGCATCTCATTTCTATGAATCATGATGAGATGTAATATTCATTGCGAAGTTTCTTGTATACCTCGCATTCAATTCTAAAGAATGTAAATTTGACACTTCCTTGCTAGAAAATTGCGTTTGCAGATGTCTACGTATCGTAGCAATAGAGTTCTAATGCTTCTCAAAACGCGATAACGTATCTCATTTCTATGTTCCATGATAAGATATAATATTCATTGTGCGGTGATATGTGCATCTCGTATTCAATTCAAATGAATGTAATTGCGCCACTTCCTTGCTAGGAAATAGCGTTTGCAGATGTCTACATATCGTAGCAATAGAGTTCTAACGCTTCTTAAAACGCGATATCGCACCCCATTTCTATGTTTCATGATAAGATATAATATTCAATGCGAAGTGTCACTTATACCTCGCATACACTTCAAATGAATGTAAATGCGACACTTCCTTCCTAGGAAATAGCGTTTTCAGATGTCTACGTATTGTAGCAATAGACTTCTAACGCTTCTTCAAACGTGATATCGCATCTCATATCTATGTTTCATGATAAGATATAATATTCATTGCGTAGTGTCATGTGCACCTCGTATTCACATCAAACGAACGTAATTGCGGCACTCACTTGCTAGGAAATAGCGTTTGCAGATGTCTACGTATCGTAGCATTAGTGTTCTAATGCTTCCCAAACGCGATATCGCATCTCAATTCTATGTTTCATGATAATATATAATAATCATTGCGAATTGTCATGTATACCTCGCATATACTGCAAAAGAATGTAAATTCGACACTCCGTTGCTAGGAAATAGCGTCTGCTGATGTCTACGTATCGTAGCAGTAGAGTTCTAATGCTTCTTAAAACGCGACATCGCATCTCATTTCTATGTTTCATGATAAGATACAATATTAATTGCCAAGTGTCATGTATACCTCGTATTCACTTCAAAAGATTGTAAATGCTACACTTCCTTGCTAGGAAGTAGCGTTTGCAGGTGTCTACGTATCGAAGCAATAGAGTTCTAATGCTGCTTAAATCGCGATATCGCATCTCATTCCCATGTTTCATGATAAGATATAATATTCATTGTGCAGTGTTATGTATACCTCGTATTCGCATCAAAAGAATGTAAATGCGACACTTCCTTCCTAGGAAATAGCGTTGGCAGATGTCTACGTATCGTAGCATTAGAGTTCTAATGCTTCTTAGAACGCGATATCGCATCTCATTTCTATGTCTCATGATATGATATAATACTCATTTCGAAGTGTCATGTATACCTCGTATTCACTTCAAAAGAATGTAAATGCGACACATCCTTGCTAGGAAATAGCGTTGGCAGATGTCTACGTATCGAAGCAAAGGAGTTCTAATGCTTCTTAAAACGAGGTATCGCATCTCATTTCTATGTTTTACGATAAGATATACTATTCATTGCGGAGTGTCATGTATACCTCGTATTCTCTTCAAAAGAATGTAAATACGACACTTCCTTGCTAGTAAATAGCGTTTGCAGATGTCTACGTATCGTAACAATAGAGTTCTAATGCTTCTCGAAACGTGATATCGCATCACATTTCTATGTTTCATGATCAGTTATAATATTCATTGCGGTGTATCATGTATACCATGTTTTGTCTTCAAAAGAATGTAAATGCGACACTTCCTTGCTAGGACATTGCGTTTGCAGATGTTAACGTATCGCAGCAATAGAGTTCAAATGTTTCTTATAACGCGATATCGCATCTCATTTCTATGTCTCATGATAAGATATAATACTCAATGCGAAGTGTTATGCATTCCCCGTCTACACTTCAAATGAATGTAAATGCGATCCTTCCTTGCTAGGAAATAGCGCATGCAGATATCTAGGTATCGTAGCAATGGTGTTCTAATCCTTCTTAGAGCGCGATATCGCATCTCATTTCTATGTTTCATGATAAGATATAATATTCATTGCGAAGTGTCATGTATACCTCGCATACACTTCAAATGAATGTAAATGCGACACTTCCTAGCTAGGAAGTACCGATGGCAGAATTCTACTTATCGAAGCAATAGAGTTCTAATGCTTCCTAAAACGAGATATCGCATCTCATTTCTATGTGCCATGATTAGATATATTATTCATTGCAGCGTGTCATGTATACCTCGTATTCACATTAAAAGAATGTAAATCCGACACTTCCTTGCTATTAAATAGCGTTTGCAGATGTCTACGTATCGAAGCAATAGTATTCTAATGCTTCTTAAATCGCCATATCACATCTCATTTTTATGTTTCATGATAAGATATAATATTAATTGCGAAGTGTGATGTATACCACGCATACACTACAAATGAATGTAAATGCGACACTTCCTTGCTGGGAAGTACCGATGGCAGAATTCAACTTATCGAAGCAATAGAGATCTAGAGCTTCCTAAAACGAGATATCGCATCCCATTTCTATGTTTCGTGACAACATATAATATTCATTGCGAAGTGTTATGTATACCTCGCATACACTTCAAAAGAATGTTAATGCGACACTTCCTTGCTAGGAAATAGCGTTTGCAGATTTCTGCGTATCGTAGCATTATATTTCTATTGCATCTCAAAACGCGATATCGCATCTCATTTCTATGTTTCATGATAATATATAATAATCATTGCGAAGTGTCATGTATACCTCGCATATACTTCAAATGAATGTAAATGCGACACTCCCTTGCTAGGAAATTACGTTTGGAGATGTCTACGTATCGTAGCATTAGAGTTCTAATGCTTCTCAAAACGCGATATCGCATCTCATTTCTATGGTTCATGATAAGATCTAATATTCATTGCGGAGTGTCATGTATACCTCGAATGCACTACAATAGAATGTAAATGCGACACTTCTCTGCTAGGAAGTAGCGTTTGCACATGTCTACGTATCGAAGAAGTAGAGTTCTATTGTCCCTTAAGTCGCGATATCGCATCTCATTTCTTTGTTTCTTGATAAGATATAATATTCGTTGTGCAGTGTTATGTATACCTCGTATTCGCTTCAAAAGAATGTAAATGCAACACTTCCTTGATAAGAAATAGCGTTTGCAGATGTCTACGTATCGTAGCATTAGAGTTCTAATGCTTCTTAAATCGCGATATCGCATCTCATTTCCATGTTTCATGATAAGATATGATATTCATTGTGCAGTGATATGTATATCTCGTCTACACTTCAAAAGAATGTAAATGCGACACTTCCTTGCTAGGAAATAACGTTGGCAGATGTCTAGGTATCGAAGCAGTAGAGTTCTAATGCTTCTTAAAACGCGACATCGCATCTCATTTCTATGTTTCATGATAAGATACAATATTAATTGCCAAGTGTCATGTATACCTCGTATTCACTTCAAAAGAATGTAAATGCGACACTTCCTTGCTAGGAAATAGCGTCTGCAGATGTCTACGTATCGTAGCAGTAGAGTTCTAATGCTTCTTAAAACGCGACATCGCATCTCATTTCTATGTTTCATGATAAGATACAATATTAATTGCCAAGTGTCATGTATACCTCGTATTCACTTCAAAAGATTGTAAATGCTACACTTCCTTGCTAGGAAGAAGCGTTTGCAGGTGTCTACGTATCGAAGCAACAGATTTCTAATGCTTCTTAAATCGCAATATAGCATCCCATTTCTATGTTTCATGATAAGATATAATATTCATTGTGCAGTGATATGTATATCTCGTCTACACTTCTAAAGAATATAAATGCGACACTTCCTTGCTAGGAAATAGCGTCTGCAGATTTCTACGTATCGTAGAAATAGGGTTCTAATTCTTCTTAAAACGCGATATCGCATCTCATTTGTATGTTTCATGATAAGATACAATATTCATTGCGAAGTGTCATGTATACCTCGTATTCACTTCAAAACAATGTAAATGCAACACTTCCTTCCTAGGAAATAACGTCTGCAGATTTCTACGTATCGTAGAAATAGAGTTCTAATTCTTCTTAAAACGCGATATCGCATCTCATTTGTATGTTTCATGATAAGATACAATATTCATTGCGAAGTGTCATGTATACCTCGTATTCACTTCAAAACAATGTAAATGCGACACTTGCTTTCTAGGAAATAGCGTTTGCAGATGTCTACGTATCGAAACAATAGATTTCTAATGCTTCTAAAATCGCGATATCGCATCTCATTTCTATGTTTCATGATAAGATATAATATTCATTGTGCAGTGATATGTATATCTCGTCTGCACTTCAGAAGAATGTAAATGCGACACTTCCTTGCTAGGAAATAGCGTTTGCAGATGTCCACGTATCGTAGCAATAGAGTTCTGACGCTTCTTAAATCGCGATATCGGATCTCATTTCCATGATTCATGATAAGATATAATATTCATTGTGGAGTGTTATGTTAACCTCGTATTCACTACAAAAGAATGTAAATGCGACACTTCCTTGCTAGGAAATAGCGATGGCAGATGTCTACGTATCGAAGCAACAGATTTCTAATGCTTCTTAAATCGCAATATCGCATCCCATTTCTATGTTTCATGATAAGATATAATATTCACTGCGAAGTGTCACGTATACCTCGCATTCACTTCAATAGAATGTAAATGCGACACTCCCTTGCTAGGAAATAGCGTTTGCAGATGTCTACGTATCGTAGCATTAGTGTTCTAATGCTTCCCAAACGCGATATCGCATCTCATTTCTATGTTTCATGATAATATATAATAATCATTGCGAAGTGTCATGTATACCTCGCATATACTTCAAATGAATGTAAATGCGACACTCCCTTGCTAGGAAATTACGTTTGGAGATGTCTACGTATCGTAGCATTAGAGTTCTAATGCTTCTCAAAACGCGATATCGCATCTCATTTCTATGGTTCATGATAAGATCTAATATTCATTGCGGAGTGTCATGTATACCTCGAATGCACTACAATAGAATGTAAATGCGACACTTCTCTGCTAGGAAGTAGCGTTTGCACATGTCTACGTATCGAAGAAGTAGAGTTCTATTGTCCCTTAAGTCGCGATATCGCATCTCATTTCTTTGTTTCTTGATAAGATATAATATTCATTGTGCAGTGTTATGTATACCTCGTATTCGCTTCAAAAGAATGTAAATGCAACACTTCCTTGATAGGAAATAGCGTTTGCAGATGTCTACGTATCGTAGCATTAGAGTTCTAATGCTTCTTAAATCGCGATATCGCATCTCATTTCCATGTTTCATGATAAGATATGATATTCATTGTGCAGTGATATGTATATCTCGTCTACACTTCAAAAGAATGTAAATGCGACACTTCCTTGCTAGGAAATAACGTTGGCAGATGTCTAGGTATCGAAGCAGTAGAGTTCTAATGCTTCTTAAAACGCGACATCGCATCTCATTTCTATGTTTCATGATAAGATACAATATTAATTGCCAAGTGTCATGTATACCTCGTATTCACTTCAAAAGAATGTAAATGCGACACTTCCTTGCTAGGAAATAGCGTCTGCAGATGTCTACGTATCGTAGCAGTAGAGTTCTAATGCTTCTTAAAACGCGACATCGCATCTCATTTCTATGTTTCATGATAAGATACAATATTAATTGCCAAGTGTCATGTATACCTCGTATTCACTTCAAAAGATTGTAAATGCTACACTTCCTTGCTAGGAAGAAGCGTTTGCAGGTGTCTACGTATCGAAGCAACAGATTTCTAATGCTTCTTAAATCGCAATATAGCATCCCATTTCTATGTTTCATGATAAGATATAATATTCATTGTGCAGTGATATGTATATCTCGTCTACACTTCTAAAGAATATAAATGCGACACTTCCTTGCTAGGAAATAGCGTCTGCAGATTTCTACGTATCGTAGAAATAGGGTTCTAATTCTTCTTAAAACGCGATATCGCATCTCATTTGTATGTTTCATGATAAGATACAATATTTATTGCGAAGTGTCATGTATACCTCGTATTCACTTCAAAACAATGTAAATGCAACACTTCCTTCCTAGGAAATAACGTCTGCAGATTTCTACGTATCGTAGAAATAGAGTTCTAATTCTTCTTAAAACGCGATATCGCATCTCATTTGTATGTTTCATGATAAGATACAATATTCATTGCGAAGTGTCATGTATACCTCGTATTCACTTCAAAACAATGTAAATGCGACACTTGCTTTCTAGGAAATAGCGTTTGCAGATGTCTACGTATCGAAACAATAGATTTCTAATGCTTCTAAAATCGCGATATCGCATCTCATTTCTATGTTTCATGATAAGATATAATATTCATTGTGCAGTGATATGTATATCTCGTCTGCACTTCAGAAGAATGTAAATGCGACACTTCCTTGCTAGGAAATAGCGTCTGCAGATTTCTACGTATCGTAGAAATAGGGTTCTAATTCTTCTTAAAACGCGATATCGCATCTCATTCCTATGTTTCATGATAAGATATAATATTCATTGTTCAGTGTTATGTATACCCCGTATTCACTTCAAAAGAATGTAAATACGACACTTCCTTGCTAGGAAGTAGCGATGGCAGATGTCTACGTATCGAAGCAACAGAGTACTAATTCTTCTTAAAACGAGATATAGCATCTCCTTTCTATGAATCATGATAAGATGTAATATTCATTGCGAAGTTTCTTGTATACCTCGCTTACACTTCAAATTAAAGTAAATGCGACACTTCCTTGCTAGGAAATAGCGATGGCAGATGCCTACGTATCGAAGCAACAGATTTCTAATGCTTCTTAAATCGCGACATCGCATCCCATTTCTATGTTTCATGATAAGATATAATATTCAATGCGAAGTGTCACTTATACCTCGCATACACTTCAAATGAATGTAAATGCGACACTTCCTTCCTAGGAAATAGCGTTTTCAGATGTCTACGTATTGTAGCAATAGACTTCTAACGCTTCTTCAAACGTGATATCGCATCTCATATATATGTTTCATGATAAGATATAATATTCATTGCGAAGTGTCATGTGCATCTCGTATTCGCATCAAACGAACGTAATTGCGGCACTCTCTTGCTAGGAAATAGCGTTTGCAGATGTCTACGTATCGTAGCATTAGTGTTCTAATGCTTCCCAAATGCGATATCGCATCTCAATTCTATGTTTCATGATAATATATAATAATCATTGCGAAGTGTCATGTATACCTCGTATTCACTTAAAATGAATGTAAATGCGACGCCTTCTTGCTAGGAAATAGCGATTGCAAATGTCTCCGTATCGTAGCAATACAGCTCTAATGCTTCTTAAAACGAGGTGTCGCATCTCATTCCTATGTTTCATGATAAGATATAACATTCATTGCAAAGTGTTACGTATACCTCGCATACACGTCAAGTGAATGTAAATGTGACACTTCATTGCTAGGAAATAGCGTTTGCTGATGTCAACGTATCGAAACAAAAGTGTTCTAATGCTTCTTAAAACTAGATGTCGCATCGCATTTCTATGTTTCATGATAAGATATAATATTCATTGCGAAGTGTCACTTATACCTTGTATTCACATCAAAAGAATGTAAATGCGACACTTCCTTGCTAGGAAATAGCTTTGGCATATGTCTACGTATGGAAGCAATAGAGTTCTAATGCTTCTTAAAACGCGATATCGCGTCTCACGTCTATGTTTCATGATAAGATATAATATTTATTGCGATGTGTCACTTATACCTCGCATAAACTTCAAATGAATGTAAATGCGACACTTCCTTGCTATTAAGTAGCGTTTGCAAATGTCTACGTATAGTCCCAATAGATTTATAATGCCCTTTAAATCGCGATATCGCATCTCATTTCTATGTTTCATGACAAGATATAATATTCATTGTGGAGTGTTATGTATACCTCGTATTCACTTCAAAAGATTGTAAATGCGACACTTCCTTCTAGGAAATAGTGTTTGCAGTTATCTACGTATCGTAGCAATATATTTCAAATGCTTCTTAAAACGCCATAGCGCATCTCAGTTCTATGTTTCATGATAACATATAATATTCATTGCGAAGTATCTTCTATACCTCTCATACCCTTCAAATGATTGTAAATGCGACACTCCCTTGCTAGGAAATAGCGTTTGCAGTTTTCTACGTATCGTAACAGTAGATTTCAAATGCTTCTTAAAACGCCATAGCGCATCTCATTTCTATGTTTCATGATAAGATATAATATTCATTGCGAAGTATCATGTATTCTTCGTATTAACTTCAATAGAATGTAAATGCGACACTTCCATGCCAGGAAATAGCGTTTGCAGATGTCTACGTATCGTAGCAAGAGTTCTAATCCTTCTTAAAACGTGATAATGCATCTCACTTCTATATTTCATGATAAGAGATAGTATCCATTGCGAATTGTCATGTATACCTCATATTCCCTTCAAAAGAATGTAAATGCGACACTTCCTTGCTATTATATAGCGTTTGCTGATGTCTGCACACCATAGCAATAGAGTTCTAAAGCTTCTTAAAACAAGATATCGCACCTCATTTCCATGTTTCATGATAAGATATAATATTCATTGCGAAGTGTCACGAATACCTCGTTATCACTTCAAAAGAATGTGAATGCGACACTTCATTGCTAGGCAATAGCGTTTGCAGATGTCTACGTATCGAAGCAATAGAGTTCTAATGCGTCATAAAACGCGAAATCGCATCACTTTTCTATGTTTCATGATAAGATATAATATTCCTTGCGAAGTGTGTTCTATACCTCGCATACGCTTCGAATGAATGTAAATGCGACACTTCCCTCCAAGGAGATAGCGTTGGCAGATGTCTACGTATCGAAGCAATAGATTTCTAATGCTACTCATATCGCGATATCGCATCTCATTTCAATGTTTCATGATCAGATATAAAATTCATTGTGCAGTGTTATGTATGAAGCGTATTTACTTCAAAAGAATTTAAATGTGGTACTTCCTTGCTAGGAAATAGCGTTTGCAGATGTCTACGTATCGTAGCAATAGAGTTCTAAAGCTTCTTAAAACGCGATATCGCATCCCATTACTATGCTTCATGATAAGATAAAATATTAATTGCCAAGTGTTATGTATTCCTCGTCTACACTTCAAACGAATGTAAATGCGATACATCCTTTCTAGGAAATAGCGTTTCCAGATGTCTACGTATCGAGGCAATTGATTTCTAATGCTACTTAAATCACAATATCGCATCTCATTTCTATGTTTCACGATAAGATATAATATTCATTGTGGAGTGTTATGTATGCTTCGTATTCACTTCAAATGAATGTAGATGCAACACTTTCTTTCTACGAAATAGCGTTTCCACATGTCTACGTATCGTAGCAATAGGGCTCTAATGTTTCCTAAAACGCGAAATCGCATCTCATTTCTGTGTTTCATGATAAGACGTAGTATTCATTGCGAAGTGTTATGTATACCTCGTATACACTTCCAATGAATGTAACTGCGAAACTTCCTTGCTCGGAAATAGCGTTGGCAGATGAGTACGTATCGTGGCAATAGAGTTCTAATGCTTCTCAAAACGCGATATCGCATCTCATTTCTATGTTTCATGATAAGATATAATATGCATTGCGAAGAGTCATGTATTCCTCGTCTTCACTTCAAATGATTGTAAATGCGACACTTCCTTGCTAGGAAATAGCGTTTGTAGATGTATACGTATCATAGCAATAGAGATCTAATGCTACTTAAAACGCGATATCGCATCTCATTTCTATGTTACATGATAGCACATAATATTCATTGAGGAGGGTTATGCATATCCCGTCTACACTTAAAAAGAATGTAAATGCGACACTTCCTTGCTAGGAAATAGCTTTTCCAGATGTCTACGTATCGTAGCAGTAGTGTTCTAATGCTTCTTAAAGAGCGATATCGCATGTCATTCCAATGTTTCACGATAAGATATAATATTCATTGTGGGGTATTATGCATACCTCGTACTCACTTCAAAAGAATGCAAATGCGACACTCCCTTGCTTTGAAATAGCGTTTGCAGATGACTACGTATCGAATCAATAGGGATCTGATGCTTCTTAAAATGGGATATCGCATCTCATTTCTATGTTTTATGATAAGATATAATATTCATTGTGCAATGTTATGTGTACCTCGCATTCACTTCAAAAGAATGTAAATGCGAGACTTCCTTGCTAGGAAATAGCATTTGCAGATGTCTACGTATCGTAGCAACAGAGTTCTAATGCTTCGTAAATCGCGAGATAGCATCTCATTTCTATGTTTCACGATAAGATATAATATTCATTGTGGAGTGGTATGTATACCTCGCATTCACTTCAAAAGAATGTAGATGCGACACTTCCTTGCTAAGAAATAGCGTTTGCAGATGTCTGCGTATCGTAGCAATAGAGTTATAATGCTTCTTAAATGGCGAGATCGCATCTCATTTCTATGTTTCGTGATAATATATAATATTAATTGCGAAGTGTCATGGATACCTTGTATTCACTTCAGAAAAATGTAAATGCGACACTTCCTTGCTAGGAAATAGCGTTTGCAGATGTCTACGTATCGAAGCAATAGTGTTCTAATGCTTCTTAAAACGCAATATCGCATCTCATTTCTATGTCTCGTGATAAGATATAATATTCATTGCGAAGTTTTTTGTACTTCTCGTGTACACTTCAAATGACTGTAAATGCGACACTTCCTTGCTAGGAAATAGCGTTTGTCGATGTATACGTATCATAGCAATAGAGCTCTAATGCTACTTAAAACGCGATATCGCATCTCATTTCTATGTTTCATGATAGGACATAATATTCATTGAGGAGGGTTATGCATATCTCGTCTACACTTAAAAAGAATGTAAATGCGACACTTCCTTGCAAGGAAATAGCCTTTCCAGATATCTACGTATCGAAGCAGTAGATTTCTAATGCTTCTTAAAATGGGATATCGCATTTCATTTCTATGTTTCATGATAAGATATAATATTCATTGTGCAATGTTATGTGTACCTCGCATTCACTTCAAAAGAAGGTAAATGCGAGACTTCCTTGCTAGGAAATAGCATTTGCAGATGTCTACGTATCGTAGCAATAGTGTTCTAATGCGTCTTAAAACGCGATATCGCATCACATTTCTATGTTTCATGATGGGATATAATATTCATTGCGAAGTGTCATGAATACCTCAGATTCACTTCAAAAGAATGTAAATGCGACACTTCCCTGCTAGGAAATAGCATTCACAGATGTCTACGTATCGTAGCAATAGAGTTCTAATGCTTCTTATAATGCGATATCGCATCTCATTTCTATGTCCCATGATAAGATATAGTATCCATTGCCAAGTGTTATGTTTTCCTCGTCTACACTTCAAATGAATGTAACTGCGACTCTTCATTACTAGGAAATAGCGTTTGCAGATGTCTACGTATCGTAGCAATGGAGTTCTAATGCTACTTAAAACGCGATATCGCATCTCATTTCTATGTTTCATGATAAGATATAATATTCATTGCGAAGTGGCATGTATACCTCGTATTCGCTTCAAAATAATGCAAACGCGACACTTCTTTGCTGGGAAATAACGTTTGCACATGTCTACGTATCGTAGCAATAGAGTTCTAATGCTTCTTATAATGCGATATCGCATCTCATTTCTATGTCCCATGATAAGATATAGTATCCATTGCCAAGTGTTATGTTTTCCTCGTCTACACTTCAAATGAATGTAAATGCGACACTTCCTTGCTAGGAAATAGCGTCTCCAGATATCTACGTATTGTAGCAATAGAGTTCTTATGCTTTTTAAAACGCGATATCGCATCTCATCTCTATGTTTCAATATAAGAGATAATATTCATTTCGAAGTGTCATGTATACCTCGCATACACTCAAAATGAATGTAAATGCGACACTTCCTTGTTAGGAAATAACGTATCCAGATGTCTACGTATCAAGAATAATGGAGATCTAATGCTTCTTAGAACGCGATATCGCATCTCATTTCTATGTTTCATGATAAGATATAATTTTCTTTGCGAAGTGTCATGTATACCTCGCATACACTTCAAATGAATGTAAATGCGACACTTCCTTGCTGGGAAATAGCGCATACAGATGTCTACGTATCGAAGCAATAGAGTTCTAATGCCTCTTAAATCGCGATATCGCATCTCATTTCTACGTTTCATGATAAGATATAATATTCATTGTGGAGTTTCATGTATACCTCGTATTCACTTCAAAAGAATTTAAATGCGACACTTCCTTGCTAGGAAATGGCGTTTGCAGATATCCACGTATCGTAGCAATAGTGTTCTTATGCTTCTTAAAACGAGAAACAGCATCTCATTTTTATGTTTCATTATAAGATATAATATTCATTGCGATGTGTCATGTATACCTCGCATACACTTCAAATGATAGTAAATGCGACACTTCCTTGCTAGGAAGTAGCGATGGCAGATGTCTACGTATCGAAGCAATAGAGTACTAATGCTTCTTAAAACGAGATATCGCATCTCATTTCAAAGTTTTATGATAAGATATAATATTCACTGCTAACTGTCATGTATACCTTGTATTCACTTTAGAAGAATGTAAATGCGACACTTCCTTGCTAGGAAATAGCGTTTGCAGATGTATTCGTATCGAAGTAATAGGGTATTAATTCTTCTTTAATCGCGATATCGCTCCTAATTTCTATGTTTCATGATAACATATAATATTCATTGCGAATTTTCATGTATTCCTCGCATACACGTCAAATGAATGTAATGTGCGACACATCCTTGCTAGGAAATAGCGTTTGCAGATGTCTACGTATCGAAGCAATAGAGCTTAAACGCTTCTTAAAACGCGATACCGCATCTCATTTCTATGTCTCACGATAAGTTATAATATTCATTGCCAAGTGTCATGTATAACTCGTATTTACTTCTAAAGAATGTAAATGCGACACTTCCTTGCTAGGAAATAGCGTTTGCTGATGTCTTCGTATCGTAGCAGTAGTGTTCTAATGCTTTTTACATCACGATATCGCATCACATTTCTACGTATCATGATAAGATATAATATTAACATTGCGAAGTTTCATGTATTGCTCGTATTCACTTCAAATGAATGTAAATGCGACACTTCCTTGCTAGGAAATAGCGTTTGCAGACGTCTACTTATCGAAGCAATAGAGTACTAATGCTTACTATATCGCGACATCGCATCTCATTTCTATGTTTCATGATAAGATATAATATTCATTGTGCAGTGTTATGTATATCTCGTCTACACTTCAAATGAATGTAAATGCGACACTTCCTTGCTAGGAAATAGCGTCTGCAGATATCTACGTATTGTAGCAATAGAGTTCTTATGCTTTTTAAAACGCGATATCGCATCTCATCTCTATGTTTCAAGATAAGATATAATATTCATTTCGAAGTGCCATGTATACCTCGCATACACTCAAAATGAATGTAAATGCGACACTTCCTTGTTAGGAAATAACGTATCCAGATGTCTACGTATCGAAATAATTGAGTTCTAATGCTTCTTAGAACGCGTATCGCATCTCATTTCTATGTTTCATGATAAGATATAATTTTCTTTGCGAAGTGTCATGTATACCTCGCATACACTTCAAATGAATGTAAATGCGACACTTCCTTGCTGGGAAATAGCGCTTACAAATGTCTACGTATCGAAGCAATAGAGTTCTAATGCTTCTTAAATCGCGATATCGCATCTCATTTCTACGTTTCATGATAAGATATAATATTCATTGTGGAGTGTTATGTATACCTCGTATTCACTTCAAAAGAATTTAAATGCGACACTTCCTTGCTAGGAAAAGGCGTTTGCAGATATCCATGTATCGTAGCAATAGTGTTCTTATGCTTCTTAAAACGAGAAACAGCATCTCATTTCTATGTTTCATTATAAGATATAATATTCATTGCGATGTGTCATGTATACCTTGCATACACTTCAAATGATAGTAAATGCGACACTTCCTTGCTAGGAAGTAGCGCTGGCAGATGTCTACGTATCGAAGCAATAGAGTCCTAATGCTTCTTAAAACGAGATATCGCATCTCATTTCAATGTTTTATGATAAGATATGATACTCACTGCTAAGTGTCATGTATACTTCGTATTCAGTTCAAAGCAATGTAAATGCGACACTTCCTTGCTAGGAAATAGCGTTCACAGATGTCTACGTATCGTAGCAATAGAGTTCTAATGCTTTTTATATCGCGATATCGCATCTCATTTCTATGTCTCATGACAAGATACAATATTCATTGCGAAGTGTCATGAATACCTCGTATTCAGGTCAATAGTATGTAAATGCGACACTTCCTTGCTAGGAAATAGCGTTGTCAGATGACTACGTATCGAAGCAATAGAGCTCTAATTCTTCTTAAAACGAGATATCGCCTCTCATTTCTATGTTTCATGATAAGATATAATACTCATTGTGCAGTGTTATGTATACCTCGTATTCATTTTTACAGAATGTAAATGCGACGCTTCATTGCGAGAAAATAGCGTTTGCAGTTGTCTAGGTATCGAAACAATAGAGTTCTAATGCTTCATAAAACGACATGTCGCATATCATTTCTATGTTTCATGATAAGTTGTAATATTCATTGCGAAGTGTCATGTATACCTCGTATTCACTTCAAATGAATGCAAATGCGACACTTCCTTGCTAGGAAATAACGTTTGCAGATGTTTACGTATCGTAGCAATAGAGTTCTTACGCTTCTTAAAAGGCGATATCGCATCTCATTTCTATGTTTCATGATAAGATACAATATTCATTGTGCAGTGTTATGTATATCTCGTCTACACATCAAATGAATGTAAATGCGACACTTCCCTGCTAGGAAATAGCGTTTGCAGATGTCTACGTATCGAAGCAATAAAATTCTAATGCTTCATAAATCGTCATATCGCATCTCATTTCTGCGTTTCATGATAAGATATAGTATTCATTGCGAAGTGTAATGTACTCCTCGTCAACACTTCAAATCAATGTAAATACCACACATCCTCTCTAGGAAATTACGTTTCCACATATCTACGTATCGATGCAATAGTGTTCGAATGCTTCCTTAAACGCGATATCACATCTCAGTTCTAAGTTTCCAAATAAGATATAATATTCATTGCGAAGTATCATGTATACCTCGCATACACTTCAAATGAATGTAAATGCGACACTTCCTTGCTAGGAAAAAGCATTTGCAGATGTCTACGTATCGAAGCAATGGAGTTCTAATGCTTCTTAAACCGCGATATCGCATCTCATTTCTATGTTTCATGATAAGATATAATATTCATTGTGCAGTGTTATGTATATCTCGTCTACACATCAAATGAATGTAAATGCGACACTTCCCTGCTAGGAAATAGCGTTTGCAGATGTCTACGTATCGAAGCAATAGAATTCTAATGCTTCTTAAATCGTCATATCGCATCTCATTTCTACGTTTCATGATAAGATATAATTATCATTGCGAAGTGTCATGTATACCTCGCATTCCTTTCAAAAGAAAGTAAATGCGACACTTCCTGGCTAGGAAGTAGCGTTTGCAGATGCCTACTTATCGAAGCAACAGGGTACTAATGCTTCTTAAATCCCCATAACGCATCTCATTTCTATTTTTCATGATCAGATATAATATTCATTATGGAGTGCTATGTATACATCGTATTCACTTCAAAAGAATGTAAATGCGACACTTCCTTGCTAGGAAATAGCGTTTGCAGATGACTACGTATCGAAGCAATAGAGTTCTAATGGATCTTAAGTCGTCATATCGCATCTCATTTCTATGTTTCATGATAAGGTATTATATTCATTGCGAAGAGTCATGTATACCTCGTATTAACTTCAAGAGAATGTAAACGCGACACTTCCTTGCTAGCAAATAGCGATTGCAGATGTCTACGTATCGAAGCAATAGAGTTCTAGTGCTTCTTAAAACGTTATATCGCATCTCATTTCTATGTTTCATTATAAGATATAATATTCAATGTGAAGTGTTATGTATACCTCGTATTCAGCTCAAAAGAATGTAAATGCGACACTTCCATGCTGGAAATAGAGTTCCCAGATGTCTACGTATCGTAGCAATAGAGTTCTAATGCTTCTTACATCGCGATATCGTATCTCATTTCTATGTTTTTAATTATAAGATATAATATTCATTGTGCAGTGTTATGTACACCTCCTCTTCACTTCAAAAGAATGTAAATGCGATACTTCCTTGCTAGGAAATAGCGATTGGAGATGTCTACTTATCGTAGCAATAGATTTCTAATGCTTCTTAAAACGCGATATCGCTCCTCACATCTATGTTTCACAATAAGATATAATATTCACTGTGCATTGTTATGTATACCTCGTATTCGCTTCAAAAGAATGTATATGTGCCACTTCCTTGCTAGGAAATATCGAATGCAGATGTCTGCGTATTGAAGCAATAGTGATCTAATGCTTCTTACATCGCGATATCGCTCCTCATTGCTATGTTTCATGATAAGATATAATATTCATAGTGGAGTGTCATGTATACCTCGCACACTACTCAAATGAATGTAAATGCGACACTTCCTTGCTAGGAAATAGCGTTGGCAGATGTCTACGTATTGAAGCAATAGAGATCTATTGCTTCTTAAATAGCGATATCGCATCTCATTCCTATTTTGCATGATATGATATAATATTGATTGTGGAGTGCTATTTATACATCGTATTTACTTCAAAAGATTGTAAATGCGACACTTTCTTGCTAGGAAATAGCGTCTGCAGATGTCTACGTAACGTAACAATGGAGTTCTAACGCTTCTTAAAACCCGAAATCGTTCCTCATTTCTGTTTCGTGATAAGGTATAATATTCATTGTGGAGTGTTATGTATAACTCGTGTTCACTTCAAAATAATTGTAAATGCGACACTTCCTTGCCATTAAATTACGTTTGCAGATGTCTACGTATCATACCAATAGAGATCTAAAGCTTTTTAAATTGCGATATCGCATCTCATTTCTGTGTTTCATGATAAGATATAATATTAATTGCAAGTCTCAAGTATACCTCGTACTCACTTCAAATGAATGTAAATTCGACACTTCCTTGCTAGGAAATAGCGTTTGCAGATGTCTACGTATCGAAGAAGTAGAGTTCTAGTGCTTCTTAAAACGGGAAATCGCATCTCATTTCTATATTTCATGATAAGCTATAATATTCATTGCGAATTGTCATGAATTCCTCGTATTCACTTCAAACGAATGTAAATGCGACACTTCCTTGCTATTATATAGCGTTTGCAGATGTCTACTTATCGTAGCAATAGTGTTCTAATGCTTCCTAATTCGCGATATTGTATGTCATTTCTATGTTTCATGATAAGATATAATATTCATTGCGAAGTGTCATGTACACCTCGGATACACATCAAATGAATGTAAATGCGACACTTGCTTGGAGGGAAATAGTGTTTGCATATGTCTACGTCTCGAAGCACTAGAATTCTAATGCTTCTTAAATCGCCATATCGCATCTCATTTCGATCTTTCATGATAAGATATAATATTCATTGCGAAGTGTTATGTATGCCTCGTATTGCTTTCAAAAGAAAGTAAATGCGACACTTCCTTGCTAGGAAATTGCGTTTCCAGATGTTTACGTATCGAAGCAATAGTGTTTTAATGCTTCTTAAAACGCGACATCGCATCTCATTTCTATGTTTCGTAATAAGAAATAATATTCATTGTGGAGTGTTACGTAGACCTCGTATTCACCTCAAAAGAATGTTAATGCCACACGTCCATGCAAGGAAATAGCGTTTTGCAGATATCTACGTATCGAAGCATTAGAGCTCTAATGCTTCTTAAAACGCGATATCGCATCCCATTTCTATGTTTCGTGACAAGATATAATATTCATTGCGAATTGTCATGTATACCTCGTATTCACTTCAAAAGAATGTAAGTGCGACACTCCCTTGCTATTAAATAGCGTTTGCAGATGTCTACGTATCGTAGCAATAGAGTTTCAATGCTTTTTAAACCGCGATATCGCATCTCATTACTATGTTTTGTGATAAGGTTTAATATTCATGGTGCAGTGTTATGTATACCTCGAATTCGCTTCAAAAGAATGTAAATGCGACACTTCCTTGCCATTAAATAGCATTTGCAGATGTCTACGTATTGTAACAATAGGGTTCTAATGCTTCTTAAATCGCGATATCGCATGTCATTTCTAGGTATCATGATAAGATATAATATTGATTGTGCAGTGTAATGTATTCCACGTCTACACTTCAAATGAATGTAAATGCGACACTTCCTTGCTAGGAAATAGCGTTTGCAGATGTCTACGTATCGAAGCAATAGAGTTCCATGCTTCTTAAAGCGTGAAATCGCAACTCTTTTCTATGTTTCGTGATAAGATATAATATACATTGTGCAGCGTCATGTATACCTCGTATTCACTTCAGAAGAATGTAAATGCGACACTTCCTTGCTATAAAATATCGCTTGCAGATGTCTACGCATCGTAGCAATAGGGTTCTAATGCTTCTTAATACGCGATATCGCATCACATTTCTATGTTTCATGATAAGATATAATATTCATTACGAAGTGTTATGTATTCCTCGTCTACACTTCAATTGAATGTAAATGCGACAATTCCATGCTAGGAGACAGCGTTTCCAGGTGTCTACGCATCGAAGAAATAGAGTTCTAATGCTTCTTGAAACGCGATATCGCATCTCATTTCTATGTTTCATGATAAGATATAATATTCATTGCGATGTGTCACTTATACCTCGCATACACCTCAAATGAATGTAAATGCGACACTTCCTTGCTGGGAAATAGCATTTCCAGATGTCTACGTATCGTTGCAATAGAGTTCTAATGCTTCTTAAAACGCGATATCGCATCTCATTTCTATGTTTCGTGTTAAGATATAATATTCATTGTGGAGTGTTATGTCTACATCATATTCACCTCAAGAGAATGTAAATGCGACACTTCCATGCTAGGAAATAGCGTTTGCAGATGTCTACATATCGTAGCAATAGGGTTCTAATGCTTCTTAAAACGAGATATCGCATCTCATTTCAATGTCTCATGACAAGATATAATATTCATTGCGAAGTATCATGTATACCTCGTATTCACTTCAAATGAATGTAAATGCGACACTTCCTTGCTAGGAAATAGCGTTTGCAGATGTCTACGTATCGAAGCAATAGTGTTCTAATGCTTCTAGAAACGCGATATAGCATCTCATTTCTATGTTTCGTGATGAGATATAATATTCATTGTGGAGTGTTATGTATATCTCGTCTACACTTCAAATGAATGTAAATGCGACACTTCCCTGCTAGGGAATAGCGTTTGCAGATGTCTACGTATAGAAGCAATAGAGTTCTAATGCTTCTTAAATCGCCATATCGCATCTCATTTCTATGTTTCATGACAAGATATAATATTCATTCTGGAGTGTTATGTATACATCGCATACACTTAAAATGAACGTAAATGTGACACTCCCATGCTAGGAAATATCGTTTGCAGATGTCTAAGTATCGTAGCAATAGAGTTCTAATGCGTCTTAAGACGCGATATCGCATCGCACTTCTATATCTCATTATAAGATTTAATATTCATTGCGAAGTGTCATATATAGCTCGCATACACTTCAAAAGAATGTAAATGCGGCACTTCCTTGGTAGGAAATAGCATTTGCAGATATCTACGCAACGTAGCATTAGAGATCAAAATTTTGTTAAAATGCGATATCGCATCTCATTTCTATGTTTCATGATAAGATATAATATTCATTGCGAAGTGTCATGTATACCTCGTATTCACTTCAAACGAATGTAAATGCGACCATTCCTTGCTAGGAAGTGGCGTCTGCAGATGTCTACGTATCGAAGCAATAGAGTTCTAATGCTTCTTCTATCGCGATATCGCATCTCATTACTTGATGTTAAGTTTGATGATAGGATATAATATTCGTTGCGAAGTGTTATGTATTCCTCGTCTACACTTCAAATGAATGTAAATGCGACACTTCCTTTCCAGGAAATAACGTTTCCAGGTGTCTACGTATCGAAGAAGTAGTGTTCTAATGCTTCTTAAATCGCGATATCGCTTCTCATTTCTATGTTTCATGATAGTATATAATATTCATTGCGAAGTGTGATGTATACCTCGCATACACTTCAAGTGAATGTAAATGCGACACTTCCTTGCTAGGAAATAGCGATTGCAGATGTCTACGTATCGTAGTAATGGGGTTCTAATGCTTCCCAAAACGCGATATAGCATCTCATTTCGATGTCTCACTATAAGATATAATATTCATTGCGCGGTGTTATGTATACCTCGTATTCACTTCAAATGAATGTAAGTGCGACACTTCCTTTCTATAAAATAGCGTTCGCAGATATCTACGTATCGCAGCAACAGGTTTCTAATGGTTGTTAAATCGTGATATGGCATCTTATTTATATGTTTCATGATAAGATATAATATTCATTGTGGAGTGTCATGTATACCTCGTATTCACTTCGTAGGAATGTAAATGCGACACTTCCTTGCTAGGATATAGCGATGGCAGATGTCTGCCTATCGAAGAAACAGAGTTCTAATGCTTCTTAAAACGAGGTATCGCATCTCATTTCAATGTTTCATGATTAGATACAATGTTCATTGCGAAGTGTCATGTATACCTCGTATTCACTTCAAAAGAATGTAAATGCGACACATCCTTGCTGGGAAATAGCGTTTGCAGATGTCTACGTATCGAAGCAATAGATTTCTAATGCTTCTTAAAACGAGATATCGCATGTCATTCCTATGTTTCATGATAAGATATAATATTCATTGCGAAGTGTCTTGTATACTTCGCACACACTTCAAATGAATGTAAATGCGACACTTCCTTGCTAGGAAATAGCGATTGCTGATGTCTACGTATCGAAGCAAAAGAGTTCTAATAGGTCTTAAAACGAGATATCGCATCTCATTTCTATGTTTCATGATAAGATATCATATTCATTGCGAAGTGTTACGTATACATCGCATACACTTCAAATGAATGTAAATCCGACACTTCCTTGCTAGGAAATAGCGTTTGCAGATGTCTACGTATCGAAGCAATGGAGTTCTAATGCTTCTCGAAACGCGATATCGCATCTCATTTCTATGTTTCATGATAAGATATAATATTCATTGCGAAGTGTCATGTATACCTCCCATTCCCTTCAAAAGAATGTAAATGCGACACTTCCTTTGCTAGGAGGTAGCGTTTGCAGATGTCTACGTATCGAAGCAATAGATTTCTGATGCTTCTTAAAACGCGATATCGCATTTCATTCCTATGTATCATAATTAGATATAATATTCATTGCAGAGTGTCATGTATACCCCGTTTTCACTTCAAAAGAATGTAAACGCGACACTTCATTGCTAGGAAATAGCGTTGGCAGATGTCTACGTATCGAAGCAATAGGATTCTAACGTTTCTTAAAACGAGATATCGCACCTCATTTCTGTTTTAGGATAAGATATAATATTCATTGCGAAGTGTCATATATACCTCGTATTCACTTCAAAGGAATGTAAATGCGACACTTCCTTGCTAGGAAATAGCGTTTGCAGTTATCTACGTATCGTCGCAATAGATTTCAAATGCTTCTTAAAACGCCATAACGCATCTCATTCCTATGTTTCATGATAGGATATAATATTCTTTGCGAAGTGTCATGTATACCTCGTATTCACTTCAAAAGAATGTAAATGCGGCACTTCCTTCCTAGGATATAGCCATGTCAGATGTCTACGTATCGAAACAATAGAGTTATAATGCTTCTTAAAACGCGATATCGCAGCTCATTTCTTTGCCTCATGATAAGATATAATATTCATTGCGAAGTGTCATGTATACCTCGTATTCACTTCAGATGAATGTATATGCGACACTTCCTTTCCAGGAAATAGCGTTTCCAGAAGTCTACGTATCGAAGCAATAGATTTCTAATGCTTCTGAAAACGCGATATCGCATCTCATTCCTATGTTTCATGATAAGATAAAATATGCATTGCGAAGAGTCATGTTTTCCTCGTCTTCACTTCAAATGAATGTAAATGCGACACTTCCTTGCTAGGAAATAGCGATTGCAGATGTCTTCGTTTCGAAGCAATAGAGTTCTAATGCTTCTTGAAATGGGATATCGCATTTCACTTCTATGCTTCATGATAAGATATAGTGTTAATTGCGAAGTGTCATGTATACCTCGCATACACTTTAAATGAATGTAAATGCGACACTTCCTTCCTAGGAAATAGCGATTGCAGATGTCTACGTATCGAAGCAACAGAGTTCTAATGCTTCTTGAAACGGGATACCGCATCTCATTTCTATGTTTCATGATAAGATATAATATTAATTGCGAAGTGTCATGTATACCTCGCATTCACTTCAAAAGAATGTATATACGACACTTCCTTGCTAGGAAATAGCGTTTGCAGATGTCTACGTATCGTAGCAATAGAGTTGTAATGCTTCTTATATCGCGAGATCGCATCTCATTTCGATGTTTGATGATAACATATAATATTCATTGTGCAATGATATGTATACCTCGCATTCACTTCAAAAGAACGTAAATGCGACACTTCCTTCCCAAGAAATAGCGTTTTCAGATGTCTACGTATCGTAGCAATAGAGATCTAATGCTTCTTAAAACGCTACATCGCGTCTCACGTCTATGTTTCATGATAAGATATAATATTTATTGCGAAGTGTCACTTATACCTCGCATAAACTTCAAATGAATGTAAATGCGACACGTCCTTGCTATTAAATAGCGTTTGCAGATGTGTACGTATCGTCCCAATAGATTTCTAGTGTCCTTTTAAATCGCGATATCGCATCTCATTTCTATGTTTCATAATAAGATATAATATTCATTGTGGAGTGTTATGTATACCTCGTATTCACTTCAAAAGATTGAAAATGCGACTCTTGCTTGCTAGGAAATAGCGTTTGTAGATGTCTACGTTTCGAAGCAATAGAGTTCTAATGCTTCTTGAAATGGGATATCGCATTTCACTTCTATGCTTCATGATAAGATATAGTGTTAATTGCGAAGTGTCATGTATACCTCGCATACACTTCAAATGAATGTAAATGCGACACTTCCTTCCTAGGAAATAGCGATCGCAGATGTCTACGTATCGAAGCAATAGAGTTCTAATGCTTCTTGAAACGGGATATCGAATCTCATTACTGTGTTTCCTGATAAGATATAATATTCATTGCGAAGTTTCATGTATTCCTCGTATTCATTTCATATGAATGTAATTGCGACTCTTCCTTGATAGGAAATAGCGTTAGCAGAGGTCTACGTATTGATGCAATAGAGTTCTAATGCTTCTTGAAACGGGATATCGCATCTCATTTCTATGCTTCTTGATAAGATATAATATTCATTGCGAAGTTTTCACGTATTCCTCGTATTCACTTCAAATGAATGTAAATGCGACACTTCCTTGCTAGGAAATAGAGTTTGCAGATGTCTACGTATCGTAGCAAGCGTGTTATAATGCTTCTTAAAACGAGATATCGCTTCTCATTTCTATGTTTCATGACAACATATAATGTTCATTGTGCAATGTTATGTATACCTCGCATTCACTTCAAAAGAATATAAATGCGACACTTCCTTGCTAGGAAATAGCAAGGAAGCAATAGAGTTCTAATGCTCCTTGAAACGGGATATCGCATCTCATTTCTATGTTTCATGATAAGATATAATATTCATTGCGAAGTTTCCACGTATTCCTCGTATTCACTTCAAATGAATGTAAATGCGGCACTTCCTTCCTAGGAAATAGCGTTTGCAGATGTCTACGTATCGTAGCAAGCGTGTTGTAATGCTACTTAAAACGAGATATCGCATCTCATTTCTATGTTTCATGAGAACATATAATATTCATTGCGAAGTATTATGTATACCTCACATACACTTCAAATGAATGTAAATGCGACACTTCCTTGCTAGGAAATAGCGTTTGCGGATGTCTACGTATAGTAGCAATAGAGTTCTAATGCTTCTCAAAACGCGATATCGAATCTCATTTCTATGCTTCATGATAAGATCTAATATTCATTTCGAAGTTTCATGTATTCCTCGTATTCACTTCAAATGAATGTAAATGCGACACGTCCTTGCTAGGAAATAGCGTTTGCAGATACATACGTATCGTAGAAATAGAGTTCTAAAGCTTCTTAAAACGCGATATCACATCACATTTCTATGTTTCATGATAAGATATGATATTCATTGCGTAGTCTTCACGCATTCCTCGTATTCACTTCAAATGAATGTAAATGCGGCACTTCCTTCCTAGGAAATAGCGTTTGCAGATGTCTACGTATCGTAGCAATAGAGTTCTAAAGCTTCTTAAAACGCGATATCACATCACATTTCTATGTTTCATGATAAGATCTAATATTCAATCCGAAGTTTCATGTATTCCTCGTATTCACTTCAAATGAATGTAAATGCGACACGTCCTTGCTAGGAAATAGCGTTTGCAGATACCTACGTATCGTAGCAATAGAGTTCTAAAGCTTCTTAAAACGCGATATCACATCACATTTCTATGTTTCATGATAAGATATAATATTCATTGCGAAGATTTCACGTATTCCTCGTGTTAACTTCAAATGAATGTAAATGCGACACTTCCTTCCTAGGAAATAGCGATTGCAGATGTCTACGTATCGAAGCAATAGAGTTCTAATGCTTCTTGAAACGGGATATCGCATCTCATTTCTATGCTTCTTGATAAGATATAATATTCATTGCGAAGTTTCATGTATTCCTCGTATTCACTTCAAATGAATGTAAATGCGACACTTCCTTGCTAGGAAATAGAGTTTGCAGATGTCTACGTATCGTAGCAAGCGTGTTATAATGCTTCTTAAAACGAGATATCGCTTCTCTTTTCGATGTTTGATGATAACATATAATATTCATTGTGCAATGATATGTATACCTCGCATTTACTTCAAAAGAATGTAATTGCGACACGTCCTTGCTATGAAATAGCGTTTGCAGATGTCTACGTATCGTAGCAATAGAGTTCTAAAGCTTCTTAAAACGCGATCTCACATCACATTTCTATGTTTCATGATAAGATATGATATTCATTGCGTAGTCTTCACGCATTCCTCGTATTCACTTCAAATGAATGTAAATGCGGCACTTCCTTCCTAGGAAATAGCGTTTGCAGATGTCTACGTATCGTAGCAATAGAGTTCTAAAGCTTCTTAAAACGCGATATCACATCACATTTCTATGTTTCATGATAAGATATAATATTCATTGCGAAGTCTTCACGCATTCCTCGTATTCACTTCAAATGAGTGTAAATGCGGCACTTCCTTCCTAGGAAATAGAGATTGCAGATGTCTACGTATAGTAGCAATAGAGTTCTAATGCTTCTCAAAACGCGATATCGAATCTCATTTCTATGTTTCATGATAAGATCTAATATTCATTTCGAAGTATCATGTATTCCTCGTATTCACTTCAAATGAATGTAAATGCGATACGTCCTTGCTAGGAAATAGCGTTTGCAGATACCTACGTATCGAAGCAATAAAGTTCTAATGCATCTTATATCGCGATGTCGCATCTCATTTCTATGTTTCACGATAATATATAATATTCATTGTGCAATGTTATGTACACCTCGCATTCACTTCAAAAGAATATAAATGCGACACTTCCTTGCTAGGAAATAGCGATTGCAGATGTCTACGTATCGTAGCAATAGAGTTCTAATGCTTCTTAAAACGCGATATTACATCACATTCCTATGTTTCATGATAAGATATAATATCCAGTGCGAAGTTTCATGTATACCTTGTATTCACTTCAGAGGAATGTAAATGTTACTCTTCCCTGCTAAGAAATAGCGTTCGCAGATGTCTACGTATCGTAGCAAGCGTGTCATAATGATTCTTAAAACGAGATATCGCATCTCACTTCTATGTTTCATGATAACATATAATATTCATTGCGAAGTGTTATGTATACCTCGGATACACTTCAAATGAATGTAAATGCGACACTTCCTTGCTAGGAAATAGGGTTTCCACAAGTCTACGTATTGAAACAATAGGGTTCTAGTGCTTCTTAAAACGAGATGTCGCATCTCATTTCTATGTTTCAAGGTAAGTTAAAACAATCATTGCGAAGTGTCACTTATACCTCGCATAAACTTCAAATGAATGTAAATGTGACACTTCATTGCTAGGAAATAGCGTTTGCAGATGACTAGTGTTCTAATGCTTCTTAAAACGCGATAACGCATTTCATTTCTATGTTTCATGATGAGATAAAAAATACATTGCGAAGTGTCATGTATACCTCGTATTCAGTTCAAACGAATGTAAATGCGGCACTTCCTTGCTAGAAAGTAGCATATGAAGATGTCTACGTATCGATGCAATAGAATTCTAATGCTTTCTAAATCAAGGTATCGCTTCTCATTTCTATGTTTCATGATAAGATATAATACTCATTGTGCAGTGTTATGTATACCTCGTATTCACTTCAAATGAATGTAAATGCGACTCTTCCTTGCTAGAAAATGGCGTTTGCTGATGTCTACGTATCGTAGCAATATACCTCTAGTGCTCCTTAAAACGCGATATCGCTCCTTCCCGATATTCCTATGTTTCATGGTAAGATATAATATTCATTGTAGAGTGTTATGTATACCTCGTATTCACTTCAAAGGAATGTAAATGCGACTCTTCCTTGCTAGGAAATAGCATTTGCACATGTCTACGTTTCGTAGCTTAAGTGTTGTAATGCTCCTCAAAACACGATGTCACATCTCATTTCTATGTTTCATGATATGATATAATATTCATTGTGGAGTATTATGTATACCTTGTATTCACATCAAAAGAATCTAAATATGACACTTCCTTGCTAGGAGATAGCGATTGCCGATGTCTACGTATCGAAGCAATAGAGTTCTAATGCTTCTTAAATCGCGATATCGCATCTCATTTCTATGTTTCGTGATAAGGTATAATATTCATTGTGGAGTGTTATGTATACCTCGTATTCATGTCAAAAGAATGTAAATGCGACACTTTCTTGCTATTAAATAGCGTTTGCAGATGTCTACGTGTCGTAGCAATAGAGCTCTAGTGCTTCTTAAAACGCGATATAGCTCCTTCCCGATATTCCTATGTTTCATGATAAGATATAATATTCATTGTAGAGTGTTATGTATACCTCGTATTCACTTCAAAGGAATGTAAATGCGACACTTCCTTGCTAGGAAATAGCGTTTCCAGATGTCTACGCTTCGAAGCAATAGAGTTCTAATGCTTCTTGAAACGCGATATCGCATCTCATTTCTATGCTTCATGATAAGATATAATATTCATTGCGAAGTTTCATGTATTCCTCTTATTCACTTCAAATGAGTGTAAATACGACACTTCCTTGCTAGGAAATAGCATTGGCAGATGTTTACGTATCGAAGCAATTGAGTTCTAATGCATCTTAAAACGAGATGTTGCATCTCATTTCTATGTTTCATGAGAAGATATAATATTCATTGCGGAGTGTCATGTATACCTCGTACTCACTTCAAAAGAATGTAAATGCGACACTTCCTTGCTAGGAAATAGCGTTTGCAGATGTCTACGTATCGAAGCAATAGTGTTCCAATGCTTCGTTAAATCGCGATATCGCACCTCATTTCTATGTTTCATGATAAGATATAATATTCATTGCGGAGTGTCATGTATACCTCGTATTCTCTGCAAAAGAATGTAAGTGCGACACTTCTTTGCCAGAAATTAGCGTTTGCAGATGTGTACGTACCGTAGCAATTGATTTCTAATGCTTGTTAATACGCGATATCGCATTTCATTTCTATGTTTCGTGATAAGGTATAATATTCATTGTGGTGTGTCATGTATACCTCGCATTCACTTCAAAGGAATGCAAATGCGACACTTCCTTGCTAGGAAATAGCGTTTGCAGATGTCTACGTATCGCAGAAATAGTGTTCTAGTGCTTCTTAAAACGCGATATAGCATCTCATTTTTATGTTTCATGATAACATATAGTATTCATTGTGAAGTGTCATGTATTCTTCGTAATCTCTTCAAAAGAATGTAAATGCGACACTTCCTTGCTAGGAAATAGCGTTTGCTGATGTCTACGTATCGATGCAAAAGAGTTGTAACGCTTCTTATATCGCGATATCGCATATCATTTCTACGTTTCATGATAAGATATAATATTAATTGTGGAGTGTTATGTATACTTCGTATTCACTTCAGATGAATGTAAATGCGACACTTCCTTGCTAGGAAATAGCGTTTGCAGATTTCTGCGTATCATAGCATTAGATTTCTATTACATCCCAAAACGCGAAATCGCATCTCGTTTCTATGTTTCATGATAAGATATAATATTTATTGCGAAGTGTCACGTATACATCGCATACACTTCAAATGAATGTAAATGCGACACTTCCTTGCTAGGAAATAGCGTTCGCAGATGTCTACGTATCGAAGCAAAAGAGTTCTAATACTTCTTAGAACGAGATATCGAATCTCATTTCTATGTTTCATGATAAGATATAATATTCATTTCGAAGTTTCATGTATTCCTCGTATTCACTTCAAATGAATGTAAATGCGACACGTCCTTGCTAGGAAGTAGCGATTGCAGATGTCTACGTATCGAAGCATTAGAGTTCTAATGCTTCTTGCAACGGGATATCGCATCTCATTTCTATGTTTCATGAGAACATATAATATTCATTGCGAAGTATTATGTATACCTCGCATACACTTCAAATGAATGTAAATGTGACACTTCTTGCTAGGAAATAACGTTTGCAGATGTCTGCGTATCGTAGCAATAGGGTTCTAATGCTTCTTATATCGCGAGATCGCATCTCATACCTATGTTTCACGATAAGATATAATATTCATTGCGAAGTATTATGTGTACCTCGCATACACTTCAAATGAATGTAAATACGACAGTTCCTTGCTAGGAAGTAGCGATTGCAGATGTCTCCGTATCGAAGCATTAGAGTTCTAATGCTTCTTGCAACGGGATATCGCATCTCATTTCTATGTTTCATGATAAGATAAAATATTCATTGCGAATTGTCACTTATACCTCGCATACACTTCAAATAAATGTAAATGCGTCACTTCCTTGCTAGGAAATAGCGTTTGTAAATGTCTACGTATCGAAGGAATAGAGTTCTAGTGCTTTTTAAAACGCGATATCGCATTTCAATTCAATGTTTCATGTTAAGATATAATATTCATTGCGAACTGTCATGTATACCTCGCATTCACTTCAAAAGAATGTAAATGCGACACTTCCTTGCTAGGAAATAGCGTTTGCAGATTTCTGCGTATCGTAGCATTAGATTTCTGTTGCATCTCAAAACGCGATATCGCATTACATTTCTATGATTAAAGATAAGATATAATATTTATTGCGAAGTGTCACGTATACATCGCATACACTTCAAATGAATGTAAATGCGACACTTCCTTACTAGGAAATAGCGTTTGCAGATGTCTACGTATCGTAGCCATAGACTTCTAATGCTTCTTATATCGCAAGATCGAATCTCATATATATGTTTCACGATAAGATATAATATTCATTGTGGAGTGTTATGTATACCTTGTATTCACCTCAAAAGAATGTAAATGCGACACTTCCTTGCTAGGAAATAGCGTTTGCAGATTTCTGCGTATCGTAGCATTAGATTTCTGTTGCATCTCAAAACGCGATATCGCATTACATTTCTGTGTTTCATGATAAGATATGATATTTATTGCGAAGTGTCACGTATACATCGCATACACTTCAAATGAATGTAAATGCGACACTTCCTTGCTACGAAATAGCGTTTGCAGATGTCTACGTTCCGTGGCAATAGAGTTCTAATGCTTCTCAAAACGCGATATCGCATTTCATTTCTATGTTTCATGATAAGATATAATATTCATTGTCGAGTGTTATGTATACCTCGTATTCACTTCAAAAGATTGTAAATGCGACACTCCCTTGCTAGGAAATAGCGTTTACAGATGTCTACGTATCGTAGCAATAGATTTCTATTGCTTCTTAAAACGCCATAGCGCATCTCATTTCTATGTTTCATGATTAGATATAATATTCATTGTGGAGTGTTATGTATACCTCGTATTTACTTCAAAAGAATGTAAATGCGACACTTCCTTTCTATTTAATAGCGTTTGCAGATATCTACGTATCGCAGCAATAGGGTTCTAATGCTTGTTAAATCGTGATATGGCATCTCATTTCTATGTCTCATGATAAGATATAATATTCACTGCGAAGTGTCATGTATACTTCGTATTCACTTCAAATGAATGTAAATGCGTCTCTTCCTTGCTAGTGAATAGCGTTTGTAGATGTCTACGCATCGAAGCAATAGAGTTCAAATGCTTCTTATAACTCGATATCGCATCTCATTTCTATGTTTCATGATATGATACAATATTCATTGTGCAATGTTATGTATACCTCGTATTCACTTCAAAAGTATGATAATGCTACACTTCCTTGCTAGGAAATAGCGTTTGCAGATGTCTACGTACCGCAGCAATAGAGTTCTAGTGGTTCTTAACACGCGATATCGCATCTCATTTCTATGTTTCATGATAGGATATAATATTCATTGCGAAGTGTCATGTATACCTGCAATACACTTCAAATGAATGTAGATGCGACACTTACTTGCTAGGAAATTGCGTTGGCAGATGTCTACGTATCGAAGCAGTAGAGTTCTAATGCTTCTTAACCGAAATATCGCATCTCAATTCTATGTTTCAAGATAAGATATGATATTCATTACGAAGTGTCTTGTATACCTCGCATTCACTTCAAGTGAATGCAAATGCAACACTTCCTTCCTAGGAAATAGCGCTTGCAGATTTCTACGTATCGAAGCAATAGAGTACTAATGCTTCTTAAAATGCGAAATCGCATTTCATATCTATCTTGCTTAATATGATATAATATTCATAGTGAAGTGTCATGTATACCTCGTATTAACATCAAAAGAATGTAAATGCGACTCTTCCTTGCTGGGAAATTGTGCTTCCAGATATCTACGTATCGTAGCAATAGAGTACTAATGCTTCCTAAAAGGCGATATCGCATTCCATTTGTATGTTACATGATATGATATAATAATCATAGCGAAATATCATGTATTCTTCGTATTCACTTCAAAAGCATGTAATTGCGACACTTCCTTGCTAGGAAATAGCATTTGCAGATGTCTACGTATCGTAGCAATAGAGTTCAAATGCTTCTTAAAACGCGATATCGCATCTCACATCTATACTTCATGATAAGATATAATATTCATTGCGAAGTGCCACGTATACCTCGCATTCACTTCAAAAACATGTAAATGCGACACTTCCTTGCTAGGAAATAGCATTCGCAGATGTCTATGTATCGTAGCAATGGAGTTCTAGTGCATCCTATATCGCGATATCGCATTTCATTTCTATGTTTCATAATAATATGTAATATTCATTGCGAAGTGTCATGTATACCTCGTATTCACATCAAAAGAATGTAAATGCGACTCTTCCTTGCTAGGAAATAGCGCTTGCTGATTTCTACGTATCGACGCAATTAAATTCAAATGCTTCTTGAAAGGAGATATCGCATCACATTTCTATGGTTCATGATAAGATATAATCTTCATTGCGAAGTGTCACGTATACCTCGTATTCACTTCAAATGAATGTAAATGCGACACTTCCTTGCTAGAAAATAGCGTTTGCAGATGTCTGTGTACCGTAGCAATAGACTTCAAGTGCTTCTAAAAACGCGATATCGCATCTCACTTCTATGTTTCATGATATGATATAATATTCATTGCGAAGTGTCATGTATACCTCGTATTCACTTCAAAAGTATGTAAATGCGACACTTCCGTGCTAGGAAATAGCGCTTGCAGATTTCTACGTATCGAAGCAATATAGTTCTAATGCTTCTTGAAACGCGATATCGCATCACATTTCTATGTTTCGTGATAAGATATAATATTCATTGTGGAGTGTTATGTATACCTCGTATTCACTTCAAAAAATGTAAATGCGACACTTTCTTGCAAGGAAATATCGTTGGCAGATGTCTCCGTATCGAAGCAATAGAGTTCTAATGCTTCTTAAAACGCGAAATCGCATATCATTTCTATGTCTCATGATAATATATAATATTCATTGCGAAGTGTTACGGATTCCTCGTCTAGACTTTAAATGAATGTAAATGCCACACTTCCTTCCTAGGAAATAGCATTTCCAGATATCCACGTATCGAAGCAATAGAATTCTAATGCTTCCTATTTCGCGATATCGCATCTCATTTCTATGTTTCATGATAAGATATAATATTCAATGCGATGTGTCATGTAGACTTTGTATTCACTTCAAAAGAATGTAAATGCGACACTTCCTTGCTAGGAAATAGCGTTTGCAGATGTATAGGTATGCAAACAATAGAGTTCTAATGCTTCATAAAAGAAGATGTCGCATCTCATTTCTATGTTTCATGATAAGATATAGTATTCATTGCGAAGTGTCATCTATTTCTCGCATGCACTTCAAATGAATGTAAATGCGACAATTCCTTGGTAGGAAATAGCGTTGGCAGATGTCTACGTATCGATGCAATTGAGTTCTAATGCCTCTCAAAACGCAATATGGCATCTCATTTCTATGTCTCATGATAAGATATAATATTCACTGCGAAGTGTCATGTATACTTCGTATTCACTTCAAATGAGTGTAAATGCGTCTCTTCCTTGCTAGTGAATAGCGTTTGTAGATGTCTACGCACCGAAGCAATAGAGTTCAAATGCTTCTTATAACGCGATATCGCATCTCATTTCTATGTTTCATGATAAGATATAATATTCATTGCGAAGTGTCATGTATACCTCGTCTACACTTCAAATGAATGTAAATGCGACACTTCCTTGCTAGGAAGTAGCGTTTGCAGATGTCTAGGTATCGAAGCAATAGAGTTCTAATGCTGCTTAAATCGCGATATCGCATCTCATTTCTATGTTTCATGATAAGATACAAAATTCATTGTGCAATGTTATGTATACCTCGTATTCACTTCAAAAGTATGATAATGCGTCACTTCCTTGCTAGGAAATAGCGTTTGCAGATGTCTATGTGTCGTAGCAATAGTGTTCTAGTGCATCTTAAATCGCGATATTGCTCCTCATTTCTATGTTTCATGATAAGATATAATATTCATTGCGAATAGTTATGTATATCTCGTCTACACTTAATAAGAATGTAAATGCTACACTTCCTTGCTAGGAAATAGCGTTTGCAGATGTCTACGTACCGCAGCAATAGAGTTCTAGTGCTTCTTAGCACGCGATATCGCATCTCATTTCTATGTTTCATGATAGGATATAATATTCATTGCGAAGTGTCATGTATACCTGCAATACACTTCAAATGAATGTAGATGCGACACTTCCTTGCTAGGAAATAGCATTTGCAGATGTCTACGTATCGTAGCAATAGAGTTCAAATGCTTCTTAAAACGCGATATCGCATCTCACATCTATATTTCACGATAAGATATAATATTCATTGCGAAGTGCCACGTATACCTCGCATTCACTTCAAAAACATGTAAATGCGACACTTCCTTGCTAGGAAATAGCATTCGCAGATGTCTATGTATCGTAGCAATGGAGTTCTAGTGCATCTTAAATCGCGATATCGCATTTCATTTCTATGTTTCATAATAAGATGTAATATTCATTGCGAAGTGTCATGTATACCTCGTATTCACATCAAAAGAATGTAAATGCGACTCTTCCTTGCTAGGAAATAGCGCTTGCAGATTTCTAGGTATCGACGCAATTAAATTCTAATGCTTCTTGAAAGGCGATATCGCATCACATTTCTATGTTTCGTGATAAGATATAATATTCATTGTGGAGTGTTATGTATACCTCGTATTCACTTCTAACGAACGTATATGCGACACTTCCTTGCTAGGCAATAGCGTCTGCAGATGTCAGCGTATCGTAGCAATAGAAATCTAATGCTTCTTAAAACGCAATATCGCATCTCATTTCTATGGTTCATGATAAGATATAATATTCATTGCGAAGTGTCATGTATACCTCGTATTCACTTCAAATGAATGTAAATGTGACACTTGCTTGCTAGGAAATAGCGTGTGCAGATGTCTGCGTACCGTAGCAATAGAGTTGTAATGCTTACTAAAACGCGATATCGCATCTCACTTCTATGTTTCATAATATGATATAATATTCATTGCGAAGTGTTACTTATACCTCGTGTTCACATCAAAAGAATGTAAATGCGACACTTCCAGGCTAGAAAATAGCATTTGCAAATGAGTCCGTATCGTAGCAATAGAGTTGTAATGCTTACTAAATGCGATATCGCATCTCATTTGTATGCTTCATTATAAGATATAATATTCATTGCGAAGTGTTACGTATACCTCGCATACACTTCAACTGAATGTAAATGCGACACTTCCTTGCTAGGAAATAGAGTTTGCAGATGTCTACGTATCGAAGCAGTGGAGTTCTAATGCTTCTTAAATCGCGCTATCGCATCTCATTTCTATGTTTCATGATAAGATATAGTATTCATTGTGCAGTGTTATGCATACCTCGTATTCACTTCAAAAGAATGTAAATGCGATACTTCCTTGCTAGGAAGTAGCGTTTGCAGATGTCTACGGACCGAAGCAATAGAGTTCTAATGCATCTTAAATCGCGATATCGCATCTCATTTATATGTTTCATGATAAGATATAATATTCATTGTGCAGTGTTATGCATACCTCGCATACACTTCAAATGAATGTAAATGCGGCACTTCCTTGCTAGGAGATAGCGCTTGCAGATGTCTGCGTATCGTAGCATTAAAGTTCTAATGCTTCTCAAAACGCGATATCGCATCTCATTTCTATGTTTCATGATAAGATATAATATTCAGAACGAATTGTCATGTGTACCTCGTATTCCTTTCAAAAGAATGTAACTGCGACACTTCCTTGCTAGGAAGTACCGATGGCAGATTTCTACGTATCGAAGCAATAGAGTTCTAATGCTTCCTAAAACGAGATATCGCATCTCATTTCAATGTGCCATGATAAGTTATATTATTCATTGCGACGTGTCATGTATACCTCGTATCCACTTCAAACGAATGTAAATGCGACACTTCCTTGCTAGGAAATAGCGTTTGCAGATATCTACGTATCGAAGCAATAGAGTTCTAATGCTTCTTAAAACGAAATGTCGCATCTCATTTCTATGTTTCATGATAAGATATAATATTCATTGCGAAATGTCATGTATACCTAGTCTTCACTTCAAATGAATGAAAGGGCGAGACTTCCTTGCTAGGAAGTAGCGTTTGCAGTTGTCTACGTTTCGAAGCAATAGAGTTCTGATGCTTCTTAAAACGCGATATAGCATCTCATTAGTATGTCTCACGATAAGATATAATATTCATTGCGAAGTGTCATTTATACCTCGTATTCACTTCTAAAGAAAGTAAACGCGACACTTCGATGCTAGGAAATAGCGTTTGCAGATGTCTACGTATCGTAGCAAGAGTGCTATAATGCTTCTTAAAACGAGATATCGCATCTCATTTCTATGTTTCATGATAATATATAATATTCATTAAGAAGTGTTACGTATTCCTCGTCTACACTTCAAAAAAATGTAAATTCTACACTTCCTTGCTAGGAAATAGCGTTGGCAGATGTCTACGTATCGAAGCAATAGAGTTCTATAGCTCCTTAAAACGCGATATTGCATCTCATTTCTATGTTTCATGATCAGCTATAATATTCATTGTGGAGTGCTACGTATACAACGCTTTTACTTCAGAAGATTTTAATGCGACACTTCCTTGCTAGGAAATAGCGTCTGCAGATGTCTACATATCGGAGCAATAGAGTTCTAATGCTTCTTAAATCGCCATATCACATCACATTTTTATGTTTCATGATAAGACATAATATTAATTGCGAAGTGTCATGTATACCACGCATACACTACAAATGAATGTAAATGCGACACTTCCTTGCTAGGAAGTACCGATGGCAGAATTCAACTTATCGAAGGAATAGAGTTCTAATGCTTCCTAAAACGAGATATCGCATCTCATTTCTATGTGCCATGACAAGATATATTATTCATTGCGGCGTGTCATGTATACCTCGTATTCACTTTAAAAGAATGTAAATCCGACACTTCCTTGCTATTAAATAGCGTTTGCAGATGTCTACGTATCGAAGCAATAGTATTCTAATTCTTCTTAAAACGCGATATCGATTCTCATTTCTATGTTTCCTGATAAGATATAATATCCATTGCGAAGTGTCATGTATACCTCGTATCCACTTCAAACGAATGTAAATGCGACACTTCCTTGCTAGGAAAAAGCGTTTGCAGATATCTACGTATCGAAGCAATAGAGTTCTAATGCTTCTTAAAACGAAATGTCGCATCACATTTCTATGTTTCATGATAAGATATAATATTCATTGCGAAATGTCATGTATACCTAGTCTTCACTTCAAATGAATGAAAGGGCGAGACTTCCTTGCTAGGAAGTAGCGTTTGCAGTTGTCAACGTTTCGAAGCAATAGAGTTCTGATGCTTCTTAAAACGCGATATCGCATCTCATTAGTATGTCTCACGATAAGATATAATATTCATTGCGAAGTGTCATTTATACCTCGTATTCACTTCTAAAGAAAGTAAACGCGACACTTCGATGCTAGGAAATAGCGTTTGCAGATGTCTACGTATCGTAGCAAGAGAGCTATTATGCTTCTTAAAACGAGATATCGCATCTCATTTCTATGTTTCATGATAATATATAATATTCATTAAGAAGTGTTACGTATTCCTCGTCTACACTTCAAAAAAATGTAAATTCTACACTTCCTTGCTAGGAAATAGCGTTTGCAGATGTCTACGTATCGAAGAAATATTGTTCTATGCATCTTAAATCCCGATATCGCATCTCACTTCTATGTTTCATGATAAGATATAACATTCATTATGGATTGTTATGTATACCTCGTATTCACTTCAAAAGATTGAAAATGCGACACCTCCTTGCTAGGAATTAGCGTTTGCAGATGTTTACGTATCGTAGCAATAGTGTTCTAATGCTTCTTAAATCGCCATATCGCATCTCATTTTTATGTTTCATGATAAGATGTAATATTCATTGTGTAGTGTTATGTATACCCCGTATTCACTTCAAAAGTATGTAAATACGACACTTCCTTGCTAGGAGATAGCATTTGCAGGTGTCTACGTATCGTAGCAATTGAGTTCTAATGCTTCTCAAAACGCGAAATCGCTCCTCATTTATATGCTTTATGATAAGATGTAATATTCATTGTGGAGTGTTATGTATACCTCGTATTCACTTCAAAAGATTGAAAATGCGACACCTCCTTGCTAGGAATTAGCGTTTGCAGATGTTTACGTATCGTAGCAATAGAGTTCTAATGCTTCTTAAAACGCGAAATCGCTCCTCATTTATATGCTTTATGATAAGATATAATATTCATTGTGGAGTGTTATGTGTACCTTGTATTCACTTCAAAAGAATGTAAGTGCGACTCTTTCTTCCTATTAAATAGCTTTATCAGATGTCTACGTGTCGTAGCAACAGAATTGTTATGCTTTTTAGATCGCGATATAGCGCCTCATTTCTATGTGTCATGATAAGGTATAATATTCATTGTGGAGTGTTATGTATACCTCGTATTCACTTCAAAAGAATGTAAATATGACAATTCCATGCTAGGAAATAGCGTTTGCAGATGTCTGCGTATCGTAGCAATAGAGTTCTAATGCTTCTCAAAACGCGATATCGCGTCTCATTTCTATGTATCATGATAAGATACTATATTCATTGCGAAGTGTCATGTATACCTCGCATACACTTCAAGTGAATGTAAATGCGGCACTTCCTTGCTAGGAAATAGCGTTTGCAGATGTCTACGTATCGTTGCATTAGAGTTCTAAATCATCGCAAAACGCGATATCGCATCTCATTTCTATGTTTCATGATAAGATATAATATTCATTGCGAAGTGTCTTGCATACCACGCATACACTTCAAACGAATTAAAAGGCGACACTTCATTGCTAGGAAATAGCGTTTGCAGATGTCTACGTATCGAAGCAATAGGATTCTAACGTTTCTTAAAACGAGATATTGCACCTCATTTCCGTTTTAGGGTAAGATATAATATTCAATGTGGAGTGTTATGTATTCCACGCATTCACTTCAAAAGAATGTAAATGCGACACTTTCTTGTTACGAAATAGCGTCAGCAGATGTCTACGTATCGCAGAAATAGAGATCTAATGCTTCTCAAAACGCGATATTGCATCTCATTTCTATGAATCATGATAAGATGTAATATTCATTGCGAAGTTCCTTGTATACCTCGCATACTCTTCAAATTAATGTAAATGCGACACTTCCTTGCTAAGAAATAGCGATGGCAGATGTCTACGTATCGAAGCAACAGAGTTCTAATGCTTCTTAAATCGCCATTACGCACCTCATTTCTATGTTTCATGATAAGATATAGTATTCATTGTGGATTGTTATGTATACCACATATTCACATCAAAAGAATGTAAATACGACACTTCCTTGCTAGGAAATAGCGTTTTCAGGTGTCTACGTATCGTAGCAATAGATTTCTAATGCTTCTTAAAACGCGAAATCGCTCCTCATTTATAGGCTTCATGATAAGATATAATATTCATTGCGGAGTGTTATGTATTACTCGTATTCACTTCAATAGAATGTAAATGCGGCACTGCCTTGCTAGGAAATAGCTTTAGCTGATGTCGCCGTATCGAAGCAATTGTGTTCTAATGCTTCTTAAATCGCAATATCGAATCTCATTTCTATGTTTCCTGGAAAGATATAATATTCATTGCGAAGTGTCATGTATACCTCGTATTCACTTCAGAAGAATGTAAATGCGACACTTGCTTGCTTGGAAATAGCGTTTGCAGATGTATACGTATCGAAGCATTAGAGTTCTTATGCTTCTTAAATCGCCATATCGCATCTCATTTCTATGTTTCATGATAAGATATAATTTTCATTGTGCTGTGTTATGTAGTCCCCGTATTCACATAAAAAGAATGTAAATACGACACTTCCTCGCTAGGAAATAGCGTCTGCAAGATATCTACGTATCGTTGCAATAGAGTTCTAATGCTTCTTAAATCGCGATATCGCATCTCATTTCTATGTTTCACGATAGGATATAATAATCATTGCGAAGTGTCATGCATACCTCGTATTCACTTCAAAAGAATGTAAGTGCGACACTTCCTTGCTAGGAAATAGCGTTTGCAGTTGTCTACGTATCGTAGCTATGGAGTTCTAATTCTTCTTAAGACGCGATATAGCATCTCATTTCTATATTTCATTATAAGATATAATATTCATTGCGAAGTGTCATGTATACCTCGTTTTCACTTCAAGAGAATGTAAATGCGACACTTCCTTGCTAGGAAATAGCGTTGGCAGATGTGTACGTATCCATGCAGTAGAGATCTACTGCTTCTTAAATCGCCATATCGCATCTCATTTCTATGTTTCATGATAAGATATAATACTCATTGTGGAGGGTTATTATAACCTCGTATTCACTTCAAAAGAATGTAAATGCGACACTCCCTGGCTAGGAAATAGCATTTGCAGATGTCTACGTATCGTAGCATTAGAGATCTAATGCTTCTCAAAACGCGATATCGCATCTCATTTCTATGTTTCATGATAAGGTATAATATTCATTGCGAAGTGTCTTGTATACCTCTCATACACTTCACGTGAATGTAAATGCGACACTTCCTTCCTAGGAAATAGCGTTGGCAGATGTCTACGTATTGAAGCAATAGAGATCTATTGCTTCTTAAATAGCGATATCGCATCTCATTTCTATGTTTCATGATAAGATATAAGATATAATCATTGCGGAGTGTCATGTATACCTCGCTTCAAAAGAATAGAAATGCGACACTTCCTTACTAGGAAGTAGCGTTTGCAGATGTCTATTTATCGAAGCAATAGAGTTCTAATGCTGCTTAAATCGCGATATCGCACCTCATTTCTATGTTTCATGATAAGATATAATATTCATTGTGCAGTGTCATGTATACCTCGTATTCATTTCAAAAGTGTGATAATGCGTCACTTCCTTGCTAGGAAATAGCGTTTACAGATATCCACGTATCGTAGCAATAGAGTTCTGGTGCTTCTTAAATCGCGATATCGCATCTCATTTCTATGTTTCACGATAGGATATAATAATCATTGCGAAGTGTCATGCATACCTCGTATTCACTTCAAAAGAATGTAAGTGCGTCACTTCCTTGTTAGGAAATAGCGTTTGCAGTTGTCTTCGTATCGTAGCTATGGAGTTCTAATTCTTCATAAACGCGATATAGCATCTCATTTCTATGTTTCATGATAAGGTATAATATTCATTGCGAAGTGTCTTGTATACCTCGTTTTCACTTCAAGAGACTGTAAATGCGACACTTCCTTGCTAGGAAATAGCGTTGGCAGATGTGTACGTATCGAGGCAATAGAGATCTACTGCTTCTTAAATAGCGATATTGCATCCCATTTCTATGTTTCATGATAAGATGTAATATTCGTTGCGAAGTGTCATGTATACCTCGTATTCACTTGGAAACAATGTAAATATGACACTTCCCTGCTAGGATATCGCGTTTGCAGATGTCTACGTATCGAAGCAATAAATTTCTAATGCTTCTAAAATCGCCATATCGCATCTCATTTCTATGTTTCATGATAAGATATAATATTCATTGCGAAGTGTCATGTATACCTCGCTTTCACTTCAAAAAAATATAAATGCGACACTTCCTTGCTAGGAAATCGCGTTTGCAGATGTCTACGTATCGAAGCAATAGAATTCTAGTGCTTCTTAAAACGTGATGTCGCATCTCATTTCTATCTTTCAGGATAAGACACAATATTCATTCTGGAGTGATATGTATACCTCGTATTCACCTCAAAAGAATGTAAATGCGACACTCCCTTGCTACGAAATAGCGTCTGCACAAGTCTCCGTATCGAAGCAATACAGTTCTAATTCTTCTTAAATCGCGATATCGCATCTCATTTATATGTTTCATGATTAGATATAATAATCATTGTGGAGTGTTAGGTATACCTCGTATTCACTTCGAAGGAATGTAAATGCGACACTTCCTTGCTGGGAAATTGCGTTTGCAGATGTCTACGTATCGCAGCAATAGAGTTCTAATGCTACTTAAAACGAGATATCGCATCTCATTTCTATGTTTCATGATGAGATATAATATTCATTGCGAAGTGTCATGTATACCTCGTATTCACTTGAAAGGAATGTAATTGCGACACTTCCTTCCTACGAAATAGCGTTTCCAGATATCTACGTATCGTAGCAGTAGAGTTCTAATGCCTCTTAAAACGCGATATGGTGTCTCATATCTATGTCTCATGATAAGATATAATATTCACTGCGAAGTGTCATGTATACTTCGTACTCACTTCAAATGAATGTAAATGCGACACTTCCTTTCTAGGAGATAACAATTCCAGGTGTCTACGTATCGAAGCAATAGAGTACTAATGCTTCTTAATTTGCGATATCGCAACTCATTTCTATGTTTCACGATATGATACAATACTCATTGCGAAGTGTCATGTATACCTCGTATTCACTTCAAAAGAATGTAAATGCGACACTTCCTTGCTAGGAAATAGCGTTTGCAGATGTCTACGTATCGAAGCAAAGGAGTTCCAATGCTTCTTAAAACGAGATATCGCTTCTCATTTCTATGTTTCATGATAAGATATACTATTCATTGTGGAGTGTTATGTATACCTTGTATTCACTTCAAAAGAATGTAAATGCGACACTTCCTTGCTAGGAAATAGCGTCAGCAGATATCTACGTATCGTAGCAATAGAGTTCTAATGCTTCTTAAAACGCGAAACCGCTTCTCATTTATATGTTTCATGATAAGATATAACATTCATTGCGAAGTGTTATGTATACCTCGCATACACTTCAAATGAATGTAAATGCGACACTTCCTTGCTAGGAAATAGCGTTGGCAGATGTCTACGTATCGAAGCAATAGGATTCTAACGTTTCTTAAAACGAGATATCGCACCTCATTTCTGTTTTAGGATAAGATATAATATTCATAGCGAAGTGTCTTGTATACCTCGTATTCACTTCAAAAGATTGTAAATGCTTCACTTCCTTGCTAGGAAATAGCGTCTGCAGATATCTACGTAGCAATAGAGTACAAAAGCTTCATAAAACGAGATATCCCATCTCATTTCTATGTTTCACGATAAGACATAATATTCATTAGGAAGTGTCACGTATACATCGCATAAACTTAAAATGAATGTAAATGCGACACTTCCGTGCCAGGAAATAGCGTTTGCAGATGTCTACGTATCGAAGCAATAGTGTTCTAATGTTTCGTAAATCGCGATATCGCATCACACTTCTACGTTTCGTGATAAGATATAATATTAATTGTGGAGTTTTATGTATCCCTCGTATTCACTTCAAATGAATGTAACTGCGATTCTTCCTTCCTGGCAAGTAGCGTTTCCAGATGTCTACGTGTCGAAGCAATAGAGTTCTAATGCTTCCTAAAACGGGATATCGGGACTCATTTCTATGTTTCATGATAAGATTTACTATTAATTGCGAAGTGTTATGTATACCTCGTATTCACTTCGAAATAATGTAAATGCGACACTTCCTTACTAGGAAGTATCGTTTGCAGATGACTACGTATCGTAGCAATAGGGTACTAACGCTTCCTAAAACAAGATGTCGCAACTCATTTCTATGTTTCATGACAAGATATAATATTCATTGCGAAGTGTCATGTATACCTCGTATTCACTTCAAATGAATGTAAATGCGACAATTCCTTCCTAGGAAATAGCGTTTCCAGATTTCTAGGTATCGAAGCAATAGTGTTCTAATGCTTCTTAAAACGCGATATCGCATCTCATTTCTATGTTTCATGATAAGACATAATATTCATTAGGAAGTGTCATGTATACATCGCATAAACTTAAAATGAATGTAAATGCGACACTTCCGTGCCAGGAAATAGCGTTTGCAGATGTCTACGTATCGAAGCAATAGTGTTCTATTGTTTCGTAAATCGCGATATCGCATCACACTTCTACGTTTCGTGATAAGATATAATATTAATTGTGGAGTTTTATGTATCCCTTGTATTCACTTCAAATGAATGTAACTGCGATACTTCCTTCCTGGCAAGTAGCGTCTCCAGATGTCTACGTGTCGAAGCAATAGAGTTCTAATGCTTCTTAAAACGGGATATCGGGACTCATTTCTATGTTTCATGATAAGATTTACTATTAATTGCGAAGTGTTATGTATACCTCGTATTCACTTCGAAATAATGTAAATGCGACACTTCCTTGCTAGGAAGTAGCGTTTGCAGATGACTACGTATCGAAGCAATAGTGTTCTAATGTTTCGTAAATCGCGATGTCGCATCACATTTCTAGGTTTCATGATAAGATATAATATTCATTGTGGATTGTTATGTATACCTCGTATTCGCATCAAAAGATTCAAAATACTACACTTCCTTGCTAGGAATTAGGGTTTGCAGATGTCTACGTATCGTAGCAATAGAGTTCTAATGCTTCTGAAAACGCCATATCGCATCTCATTTCTATGTTTCATGATAAGATATAATATTCATTGTGGAGTGTTATGTATACCTCGTATTCACTTCAAAAGATTGAAAATGCGACTCTTGCTTGCTAGGAATTAGCGTTTGCAGATGTCTACGTATCGTAGCAATAGAGTTCTAATGCTTCTTAAAACGCGAAATCGATCCTCATTTATATGCTTCATGATAAGATATAATTTTCATTGTGGAGTGTTATGTATACCTAGTATTCACTTCAAATGAATGTAAATGCCTACCTATCGAAGCAATAGAGTTCTAATGCTTCTGAAAACGCGATAACGCATCTCATTTCTGTGTTTCATGATGAGATATAATATTCATTGTGCAGTGTTATGTATACCTCGTATTCACTTCAAAAGATTGTAAATGCGAAACTTCCTTGCTAGGAAATAGCGTTTTCAGGTGTTTACGTATCGAAGCAATAGAGTTCTAACGCGTCTTAAAAGGCGATATCGCATCCCATTTCAATAATTCATGATAAGATATAATATTCATAGCGAAGTCTCATGTATACCACGTATTCACTTCAAAAGAACGTAAATGCGACACTTCCTTCCCAGGAAATAGCGTTTTCAGATGTCTACGTATCGTAGCAGTAGAGTTCTAACGCTTCTTAAAACGTGATATCGCATCTCATAACTATGTTTCATGATAAGATATATTAATCATTGCGAAGTGTCATGTGCACGTCGCATTCACTTCAAAAGAATGTAAATGCGACACTTCCTTCCTAGGAAATAGCGTTTGTAGATGTCTACGTATCGTAGCAATAGAGATCTAATGCTTCTTAAAACGCGACATCGCGTCTCACGTCTATGTTTCATGATACGATGTAATATTCATTGCGAAGTATCGCTTATACCTCGCATACACTACAAATGGATGTAAATGCGACACTTCCTTGCTAGGATATAGCGATGGCAGATGTCTACGTATTGAAACAACATGCTTCTAATGCTTCTTAAACCGAGATATCGCATCTCATTTCTATATTTTACGATAAGATATAATATTCATTGTGGAGTGTTATGTATACCACGTATTCACTTTAGATGAATGTAAATGCGACACATCCTTGCTAGGAAATAGCGTTGGCAGATGTCTACGTTTCGTAGCAATAGAGTACTAATGCTTCTTAAAACTAGATGTCGCATCGCATTTCTATGTTTCATGATAAGATATAATATTCATTGCGAAGTGTCATGTATACCTCGTATTCACTTCAAAGGAATGTAAATGCGGCACTTCCTTCCTAGGATATAGCGATGTCAGATGTCTACGTACCGAAACAATAGAGTTATAATGCTTCTTAAAACGCGATATCGCAGCTCATTTCTTTGCCTCATGATAAGATATAATATTCATTGCGAAGTGTCATGTATACCTCGTATTCACTTCAGATGAATGTATATGCGACACTTCCTTTCTAGGAAATAGCGTTTCCAGAAGTCTACGTATCGAAGCAATAGATTTCTAATGCTTCTGAAAACGCGATATCGCATCTCATTCCTATGTTTCATGATAAGATACAATATGCATTGCGAAGAGTCATGTTTTCCTCGTCTTCACTTCAAATGAATGTAAATGTGACACTTCCTTGCTAGGAAATAGCGATTGCAGATGTCTTCGTTTCGAAGCAACAGAGTTCTAATGCTTCTTGAAACGGGATATCGAATCTCATTACTGTGTTTCATGATAAGATATAATATTCAGTGCGAAGTTTCATGTATTCCTCGTATTCATTTCAAATGAATGTAATTGCGACTCTTCCTCGATAGGAAATAGCGTTTTCAGATGTCTACGTATTGAAGCAATAGAGTTCTAATGCTTCTTGAAACGGGATATCGCATCTCATTTCTATGCTTCTTGATAAGATATAATATTCATTGCGAAGTTTTCACGTATTCCTCGTATTCACTTCAAATGAATGTAAATGCGACACTTCCTTGCTAGGAAATAGAGTTTGCAGATGTCTACGTATCGTAGCAAGCGTGTTATAATGCTTCTTAAAACGAGATATCGCTTCTCATTTCTATGTTTCATGACAACATATAATATTCATTGCGAAGTGTTATGTATACCTCGCATACACTTCAAATGAATGTAAATGCGACACTTCCCTGCTTTGAAATAGCGTTTGCAGATGTCTACGTATCGTAGCAATAGAGTTGTAATGCTTCTTATATCGCGAGATCGCATCTCATTTCGATGTTTGATGATAACATATAATATTCATTGTGCAATGATATGTATACCTCGCATTCACTTCAAAAGAATGTAAATGCGACACGTCCTTGCTATGAAATAGCGTTTGTAGATGTCTACGTATCGTAGCAATAGAGTTCCAAAGCTTCTTAAAACGCGATATCACAACACATTTCTATGTTTCATGATAAGATATAATAGTCATTGCGAAGTTTCCACGTATTCCTCGTATTCACTTCAAATGAATGTAAATGCGGCACTTCCTTCCTAGGAAATAGCGTTTGCAGAAGTCTACGTATCGTAGCAAGCGTGTTGTAATGCTACTTAAAACGAGATATCGCATCTCATTTCTATGTTTCATGAGAACATATAATATTCATTGCGAAGTATTATGTATACCTCACATACACTTCAAATGAATGTAAATGCGACACTACCTTGCTAGGAAATAGCGTTTGCAGATACCTACGTATCGTAGAAATTGAGTTCTAAAGCTTCTTAAAACGCGATATCACATCACATTTCTATGTTTCATGATAAGATATAGTATTCATTGCGAAGTTTTCACGTATTCCTCGTATTCACTTCAAATGAATGTAAATGTGGCACTTCCTTCCTAGGAAATAGCGTTTGCAGATGTCTACGTATCGTAGCAAGCGTGTTATAATGCTACTTAAAACGAGATATCGCATCTCATTTCTATGTTTCATGAGAACATATAATATTCATTGCGAAGTATTATGTATACCTCGCATACACTTCAAATGAATGTAAATGCGGCACTTCCTTCCTAGGAATTAGCGATTGCAGATACCTACGTATCGAAGCAATAGAGTTCTAATGCTTCTTGAAACGGGATATCGCATCTCATTTCTATGTTTCATGATAAGATATAATATTAATTGCGAAGTGTCATGTATACCTCGCATTCACTCCAAAAGAATGTAAATACGACACTTCCTTGTTAGGAAATTGCGTTTGCAGATGTCTACGTATCGTAGCAATAGAGTTGTAATGCTTCTTATATCGCGAGATCGCATCTCTTTTCGATATTTGATGATAACATATAATATTCATTGTGCAATGATATGTATACCTCGCATTCACTTCAAAAGAACGTAAATGCGACACTTCCTTCCCAGGAAATAGCGTTTTCAGATGTCTACGTATCGTAGCAATAGAGATCTAATGCTTCTTAAAACGCGACATCGCGTCTCACGTCTATGTTTCATGATAAGATATAATATTTATTGCGAAGTGTCACTTATACCTCGCATAAACTTCAAATGAATGTAAATGCGACACGTCCTTGCTATTAAATAGCGTTTGCAGATGTGTACGTATCGTCCCAATAGATTTCTAGTGTCCTTTTAAATCGCGATATCGCATCTCATTTCTATGTTTCATGATAAGATATAATATTCATTGTGGAGTGTTATGAATACCTCGTATTCACTTCAAAAGATTGAAAATGCGACTCTTCCTTGCTAGGAAATAGCGTTTATGGATGTCTACGTATAGTAGCAATAGAGTTCTAATGCTTCTCAAAACGCGATATCGAATCTCATTTCTATGCTTCATGATAAGATCTAATATTCATTTCGAAGTTTCATGTATTCCTCGTATTCACTTCAAATGAATGTAAATGCGGCACTTCCTTCCTAGGAAATAGCGTTTGCAGATGTCTACGTATCGTAGCAATAGAGTTCTAAAGCTTCTTAAAAACGCGATATCACATCACATTTCTATGTTTCATGATAAGATATAATATTCATTGCGAAGTCTTCACGCATTCCTCGTATTCACTTCAAATGAATGTAAATGCGGCACTTCCTTCCTAGGAAATAGCGTTTGCAGATGTCTACGCATCGTAGCAAGCGTGTCATAATGATCTTAAAACGAGATATCGCATCTCATTTCTATGTTTCATGATAACATATAATATTCATTGCGAAGTGTTATGTATACCTCGCATACACTTCAAATGAATGTAAATGCGACACTTCCCTGCTTTGAAATAGCGTTTGCAGATGTCTACGTATCGTAGCAATAGAGTTGTAATGCTTCTTATATCGCGAGATCGCATCTCATTTCGATGTTTCATGATAAGATATAATATTAATTGCGAAGTGTCATGTATACCTCGCATTCACTCCAAAAGAATGTAAATACGACACTTCCTTGCTAGGAAATTGCGTTTGCAGATATCTACGTATCGTAGCAATAGAGTTGTAATGCTTCTTATATCGCGAGATCGCATCTCATTTCGATATTTGATGATAACATGTAATATTCATTGTGCAATGATATGTATACCTCGCATTCACTTCAAAAGAACGTAAATGCGACACTTCCTTGCTAGGAAATAGCGTTTGTAAATGTCTACGTATCGAAGGAATAGAGTTCTAGTGCTTTTAAAACGCGATATCGCATTTCAATTCAATGTTTCATGTTAAGATATAATATTCATTGCGAAGTGTCATGTATACCTCGCATGCACTACAAATAAATGTAAATGCGACACTTCCTTGCTAGGAAATAGCGTTTGCAGATATCTACGTATCGAAGCAATAGAGTTCTAATGCTTCTTAAAACGAGAAGTCGCATCTCATTTCTATGTTTCATGATAAGATATAATATTAATTGCGAAGTGTCATGTATACCACTCATACACTTCAAATGAATGTAAATGCGACACTTCCTTGCTAGGAAGTACCGATGGCAGAATTCAACTTATCGAAGCAATAGAGTTCTAGTGCTTCCTAAAACGAGATATCGCATCTCATTCCTGTGTGCCATGATAAGATATATTATTCATTGCGACGTGTCATGTATACCTCGTATTGACTTTAAAAGAATGTAAATCCGACACTTCCATGCAATTAAATAGCGTTTGCAGATGTCTACGTATCGAAGCAATAGTATTCTAATGCTTCTTAAAACGCGATATCTATTCTCATATCTATGTTTCATGATAAGATATAATATCCATTGCGAAGTGTCATGTGTTCCTCGTGTACACTTCAAACGAATGTAAATGCGACACTTCCTTGCTAGGAAATAGCGTTTGCAGATATCTACGTATCGAAGCAATAGAGTTCTAATGCTTCTTAAAACGAAATGTCGCATCTCATTTCTATGTTTCATGATAAGATATAATATTCATTGCGAAATGTCATGTATACCTCGCATACACTTCAAATGAATGTAAATGCGACACTTCCCTACAAGGAAATAGCGTTTGCAGATGTCTACGTATCGTAGCAATAGAGTTGTAATGCTTCTTATATCGCGAGATCGCATCTCATTTCGATGTTTGATGATAACATATAATATTCATTGTGCAATGATATGTATACCTCGTATTCACATCAAAAGAATGTAAATGCGACACGTCCTTGCTATGAAATAGCGTTTGTAGATGTCTACGTATCGTAGCAATAGAGTTCTAAAGCTTCTTAAAACGCGATACCACATCACATTTCTATGTTTAATGATAAGATATAATATTCATTGCGAAGTTTCATGTATACCTTGTATTCACTTCAGAGGAATGTAAATGTTACTCTTCCCTGCTAGGAAATAGCGTTTGCAGATGTCTACGTATTGTAGCAAGCGTGTCATAATGGTTCTTAAAACGAGATATCGCATCTCATTTCTATGTTCCATGATAAGATATAATATTAATTGCGAAGTGTCATGTATACCTCGCATTCACTTCAAAAGAATGTAAATGCGACACTTCCTTGCTAGGAAATAGCGCTTGCAGATGTCTACGTATCGAAGCAAGCGTGTTATAATGCTTCTTAAAACGAGATATCGCTTCTCATTTCCATGTTTCATGACAACATATAATATTCATTGCGAAGTGTTATGTATACCTCGCATACACTTCAAATGAATGTAAATGCGACACTTCCTTGCTGGGAAATAGCGATTGCAAATGTCTACGTATCGAAGTAATAGAGTTCTAATGCTACTTGAAACGGGATATGTCATCTCATTTCTATGTTTCATGATAAGATATAATATTCATTGCGAAGTTTCATGTATTCCTCGTATTCACATCAAATGAATGTAAATGCGACAATTCCTTGCTAGGAAATAGAGTTTGCAAATGTCTACGTATCGAAGCAATAAAGTTCTAATGCATCTTATATCGCGATATCGCATCTCATTTCTATGTTTCATGATGATATATAATATTCATTGTGCAATGTTATGTATACCTCGCATTCACTTCAAAAGAATGTAAATGCGACACTTCCTTGCTAGCAAATAGCGTTTGCAGATTTCTGCGTATCGTAGCATTAGATTTTCTATTGCATCTCAAAACGCGATATCGCATCTCATTTCTATGTTTCATGACAACATATAATATTCATTGCGAAGTGTTATGTATACCTCGCATACACTTCAAATGAATGTAAATGCGACACTTCCTTGCTAGGAAATAGAGTTTGCAGATGTCGACGTATCGAAGCAATAGAGTTCTAATATTTCTTGAATCGCGATATCGCTTCGCATTTCTATGTTTCATGATAAGATATAATATTTATTGTGCAGTGCTATGCATATCTCGTCTACACTTCAAAAGAATGTAAATGCGACACTTCCTTGCTAGGAAATAGCGTTTGCAGATGTCTACGTACCGAAGCAATAGTGTCCTAATGCTTCACAAAACGCGATATCGCATCTCATATCTATGTTTCATGGTAAGATATAATTTTCATTGCGAATTGTCTTGTATACCTCGCATACACTTCAAATGAATGTAAATGCGACACTTCCTTGCTAGGAAGTGGCGTTTGCAGATGTCTAGGTATCGAAGCAATAGAGTTCTAATGCTGCTTAAATCGCGATATCGCATCTCATTTCTATGTTTCATGATAAGATACAATATTCATTGTGCAATGTTATGTATACCTCGTAGTCACTTCAAAAGTATGATAATGCGTCACTTCCTTGCTAGGAAATAGCGTTTGCAGATGTCTATGTGTCGTAGCAATAGTGTTCTAGTGCTTCTTAAATCGCGATATCGCTCCTCATTTCTATGTTTCATGATAAGATATAATATTCATTGCGAATGGTTATGTATATCTCGTCTACACTTAATAAGAATGTAAATGCTACACTTCCTTGCTAGGAAATAGCGTTTGCAGATGTCTACGTACCGCAGCAATAGAGTTCTAGTGCTTCTTAGCACGCGATATCGCATCTCATTTCTATGTTTCATGATAAGATAAAATATTCGTTGCGAAGTGTCATGTATACCACGAATTCACTTCAAAAGAATGTAAATGCGACTCCTCCTTGCTAGAAAATAGCGTTTCCAGATATCTACGTATCGAAGCAATAGTGTTTTAATGCTTCTTACAACGCGACATCGCATTGCATTTCTATGTTCCGTGATAAGATATAATATTCATTGCGAAGTGTCACGTATACCTCGTATTCACTTCAAAAGAATGTAAATGCGACACTTCCTTGCTAGGAAAAAGCGTTTGCAGTTGTCTACGTGTCGTAGCAATAGTGCTCTAGTGCTTCTTAAATCGCGATATCGCTCCTCATTTCTATGTTTCATGATGAGATATAATATTCATTGCGAATGGTTATGTATATCTCGTCTACACTTAATAAGAATGTAAATGCTACACTTCCTTGCTGGAAAATAGCGTTTGCAGATGTCTACGTACCGCAGCAATAGAGTTCTAGTGCTTCTTAGCACGCGATATCGCATCTCATTTCTATGTTTCATGATAAGATAAAATATTCGTTGCGAAGTGTCATGTATACCACGAATTCACTTCAAAAGAATGTAAATGCGACTCCTCCTTGCTAGAAAATAGCGTTTCCAGATATCTACGTATCGAAGCAATAGTATTTTAATGCTTCTTACAACGCGACATCGCATTGCATTTCTATGTTCCGTGATAAGATATAATATTCATTGCGAAGTGTCACGTATACCTCGTATTCACTTCAAAAGAATGTAAATGCGACACTTCCTTGCTAGGAAAAAGCGTTTGCAGTTGTCTACGTATCGTAGCAATAGTGCTCTAGTGCTTCTTAAATCGCGATATCGCTCCTCATTTCTATGTTTCATGATAAGATATAATATTCATTGCGAATGGTTATGTATATCTCGTCTACACTTAATAAGAATGTAAATGCTACACTTCCTTGCTGAAAATAGCCTTTGCAGATGTCTACGTACGGCAGCAATAGCGTTCCAATGCTTCTCATATCGTGATATCGCATCGCATTCCTATATTTCATGACAAGATATAAGATTCATTGTGGAGTGTTATGTATACATCGTATTCACTTCAAAAGAATGTAAGTGCGACTTTTCATGCCGTTAAATAGCTTTTGCAGATGTCTACGTATCGTAGCAGCAGAGTTCTAATGCTTGTTACTACACGATATCGCATCTCGTTTCTATGTTTCATGATAAGATATAATATTCATTGCGAGGTGTCATGTGTACCTCGTATTCTCTTCAAGTGAATGTAAATGCGACACTTCCTTCCTTGAAAATAGCATTTGCAGATTTCTACGTATCGAAGCAATAGAGTTCCAATGCATCTTAAATCGCGACATCACATCTCACTTCTACGTTTCATGACAAGATATAATATTCATTGTGCAGTGTTATGTATATCTCGTCTACACTTCAAATGAATGTACATGCGACACTTCCTTGCTTGGATATAGCGTTTGCAGATGTCTACGTATCGAAGCAACTGAGTTCTAATGCTCCTTAGAACGAGGTACCGCATCTCATTTCTATGTTTTACGATAAGATATAATATTCATTGCGAAGTGTCGTGTATACCTCTGATTCACTTCAGAAGAACGTAAATGCGACACTTCCTTGCTAGGAAATAGCGTTTGCAGATGTCTACGTACCGAGGCAATAGGGTCCTAATGCTTCTTAAATCGTTATATCGCATCTAATTACTATGTTTCATGATAAGATATAATATTCATTGCGAAGTGTCATGTATACCTCGTATTCACTTCAAAAGATTGTAAATGCGACACTCCCTTGCTAGGAAATAGCGTTTACAGATGTCTACGTATCGTAGCAATAGATTTCTATTGCTTCTTAAAACGCCATAGCGCATCTCATTTCTATGTTTCATGATTAGATATAATATTCATTGTGGAGTGTTATGTATACCTCGTATTTACTTCAAAAGAATGTAAATGCGACACTTCCTTTCTATTTAATAGCGTTTCCAGATATCTACGTATCTTAGCAATAGAGTTCTAATGCCTCTCAAAACGCGATATGGCATCTCATTTCTATGTCTCATGATAAGATATAATATTCACTGCGAAGTGTCATGTATACTTCGTATTCACTTCAAATGAATGTAAATGCGTCTCTTCCTTGCTAGTGAATAGCGTTTGTAGATGTCTACGCATCGAAGCAATAGAGTTCAAATGCTTCTTATAACTCGATATCGCATCTCATTTCTATGTTTCATGATAAGATACAATATTCATTGTGCAATGTTATGTATACCTCGTATTCACTTCAAAAGTATGATAATGCTACACTTCCTTGCTAGGAAATAGCGTTTGCAGATATCTACGTACCGCAGCAATAGAGTTCTAGTGGTTCTTAACACGCGATATCGCATCTCATTTCTATGTTTCATGATAGGATATAATATTCATTGCGAAGTGCCACGTATACCTCGCATTCACTTCAAAAACATGTAAATGCGACACTTCCTTGCTAGGAAATAGCATTCGCAGATGTCTATGTATCGTAGCAATGGAGTTCTAGTGCATCTTAACACGCGATATCGCATTTCATTTCTATGTTTCATAATAAGATGTAATATTCATTGCGAAGTGTCATGTATACCTCGTATTCACATCAAAAGAATGTAAATGCGACTCTTCCTTGCTAGGAAATAGCGCTTGCAGATTTCTACGTATCGATGCAATTAAATTCTAATGCTTCTTGAAAGGCGATATCGCATCACATTTCTATGTTTCGTGATAAGATATAATATTCATTGTGGAGTGTTATGTATACCTCGTATTCACTTCTAACGAACGTATATGCGACACTTCCTTGCTAGGCAATAGCGTCTGCAGATGTCAGCGTATCGTAGCAATAGAAATACAATGCTTCTTAAAACGCAATATCGCATCTCATTTCCATGTTTCATGATAAGATATGATATTCATTGCGAAGTGTCTTGTATACCTTGCATACACTTCAAATGAATGCAAATGCAACACTTCCTTGCTAGGAAATGGCGTTTGTAGGTGTCTACGTATCGAAGCAATAGATTTCTAATGCTTCTTAAATGCGATATCGCATCTCATTCCTATGTTTCATGATTAGATATAATATTCATTGTGCAGTGTTATGTATATCTCGTCTACACTTCAAATGAATGTAAATACGACAGTTCCTTGCTAGGAAATAGCGTTTGCAGATGTCTACGTATCGAAGCAATAGAGTTCTAATGCTTCTTAAATCGCGATATCGCATCCCATTTCTATGTTTCATGATAAGATACAATATTCATTGTGCAATGTTATGTATACCTCGTATTCACTTCAAAAGTATGATAATGCTACACTTCCTTGCTAGGAAATAGCGTTTGCAGATGTCTACGTACAGCAGCAATAGAGTTCTAGTGCTTCTTAACACGCGATATCGCATCTCATTTATATGTTTCATGATAGGATATAATATTCATTGCGAAGTGTCATGTATACCTGCAATACACTTCAAATGAATGTAGATGCGACACTTCCTTGCTAGGAAATAGCATTCGCAGATGTCTATGTATCGTAGCAATGGAGTTCTAGTGCATCTTAAATCGCGATATCGCATTTCATTTCTATGTTTCATAATAAGATGTAATATTCATTGCGAAGTGTCATGTATACCTCGTATTCACATCAAAAGAATGTAAATGCGACTCTTCCTTGCTAGGAAATAGCGCTTGCTGATTTCTACGTATCGACGCAATTAAATTCAAATGCTTCTTGAAAGGAGATATCGCATCACATTTCTATGGTTCATGATAAGATATAATCTTCATTGCGAAGTGTCACGTATACCTCGTATTCACTTCAAATGAATGTAAATGCGACACTTCCTTGCTAGGAAATAGCGTTTGCAGATGTCTGCGTACCGTAGCAATAGACTTCAAGTGCTTCTAAAAACGCGATATCGCATCTCACTTCTATGTTTCATGATATGATATAATATTCATTGCGAAGTGTCATGTATACCTCGTATTCACTTCAAAAGTATGTAAATGCGACACTTCCGTGCTAGGAAATAGAGCTTGCAGATTTCTACGTATCGAAGCAATAGAGTTCTAATGCTTCTTGAAATGCGATATCGCATCACATTTCTATGTTTCGTGATAAGATATAATATTCATTGTGGAGTGTTATGTATACCTCGTATTCACTTCAAAAAATGTAAATGCGACACTATCTTGCAAGGAAATATCGTTGGCAGATGTCTCCGTATCGAAGCAATAGAGTTCTAATGCTTCTTAAAACGCGAAATCGCATATCATTTCTATGTCTCATGATAATATATAATATTCATTGCGAAGTGTTACGGATTCCTCGTCTAGACTTTAAATGAATGTAAATGCCACACTTCCTTCCTAGGAAATAACATTTCCAGATATCCACGTATCGAAGCAATAGAATTCTAATGCTTCCTATTTCGCGATATCGCATCTCATTTCTATGTTTCATGATAAGATATAATATTCAATGCGATGTGTCATGTAGACTTTGTATTCACTTCAAAAGAATGTAAATGCGACACTTCCTTGCTAGGAAATAGCGTTTCCAGATGTATAGGTATGCAAACAATAGAGTTCTAATGCTTCATAAAAGAAGATGTCGCATCTCATTTCTATGTTTCATGATAAGATATAGTATTCATTGCGAAGTGTCATCTATTTCTCGCATGCACTTCAAATGAATGTAAATGCGACAATTCCTTGGTAGGAAATAGCGTTGGCAGATGTCTACGTATCGAAGAAATTGAGTTCTAATGCTTCTTAAAACGAGATTTCGCATCTCATTTTTATGTTTCATGATAAGATATAATATTCATTGCGAAGTGTCATGTATACCTCGCATGCACTTCAAACGAATGTAAATGCGACACTACCTTGCTGGGAAATGGCGATGGCAGATGTCTACGTATCCTAGCAATAGAGTTCTAATGCCTCTCAAAACGCGATATGGCATCTCATTTCTATGTCTCATGATAAGATATAATATTCACTGCGAAGTGTCATGTGTACTTCGTATTCACTTCAAATGAGTGTAAATGCGTCTCTTCCTTGCTAGTGAATAGCGTTTGTAGATGTCTACGCACCGAAGCAATAGAGGTCAAATGCTTCTTATAACGCGATATCGCATCTCATTTCTATGTTTCATGATAAGATATAATATTCATTGCGAAGTGTCATGTATACCTCGTCTACACTTCAAATGAATGTAAATGCGACACTTCCTTGCTAGGAAGTAGCGTTTGCAGATGTCTAGGTATCGAAGCAATAGAGTTCTAATGCTGCTTAAATCGTGATATCGCATCTCATTTCTATGTTTCATGATAAGATACAATATTCATTGTGCAATGTTATGTATACCTCGTATTCACTTCAAAAGTATGATAATGCGTCACTTCCTTGCTAGGAAATAGCGTTTGCAGATGTCTATGTGTCGTAGCAATAGTGTTCTAGTGCTTCTTAAACCGCGATATTGCTCCTCATTTCTATGTTTCATGATAAGATATAATATTCATTGCGAATGGTTATGTATATCTCGTCTACACTTAATAAGAATGTAAATGCTACACTTCCTTGCTAGGAAATAGCGTTTGCAGATGTCTACGTACCGCAGCAATAGAGTTCTAGTGCTTCTTAGCACGCGATATCGCATCTCATTTCTATGTTTCATGATAGGATATAATATTTGCACATTGCGAAGTGTCATGTATACCTGCAATACACTTCAAATGAATGTAGATGCGACACTTCCTTGCTGGGAAATTGCGTTGGCACATGTCTACGTATCGAAGCAGTAGAGTTCTAATGCTTCTTAACCGAAATATCGCATCTCAATTCTATGTTTCAAGATAAGATATGATATTCATTACGAAGTGTCTTGTATACCTCGCATTCACTTCAAGTGAATGCAAATGCAACACTTCCTTCCTAGGAAATAGCGCTTGCAGATTTCTACGTATCGAAGCAATAGAGTACTAATGCTTCTTAAAACGCGATATCGCATTTCATTTCTATGTTTCATAATAAGATGTAATATTCATTGCGAAGTGTCATGTATACCTCGTATTCACATCAAAAGAATGTAAATGCGACTCTTCCTTGCTAGGAAATAGCGCTTGCAGATTTCTAGGTATCGACGCAATTAAATTCTAATGCTTCTTGAAAGGCGATATCGCATCACATTTCTATGTTTCGTGATAAGATATAATATTCATTGTGGAGTGTTATGTATACCTCGTATTCACTTCTAACGAACGTATGTGCGACACTTCCTTGCTAGGCAATAGCGTCTGCAGATGTCAGCGTATCGTAGCATTAGAAATCTAATGCTTCTTAAAACGCAATATCGCATCTCATTTCTATGGTTCATGATAAGATATAATATTCATTGCGAAGTGTCATGTATACCTCGTATTCACTTCAAATGAATGTAAATGCGACACTTCCTTGCTAGGAAATAGCGTGTGCAGATGTCTGCGTACCGTAGCAATAGAGTTGTAATGCTTACTAAAACGCGATATCGCATCTCACTTCTATGTTTCATGATATGATATAATATTCATTGCGAAGTGTTACTTATACCTCGTGTTCACTTCTAAAGAATGTAAATGCGACACTTCCAGGCAAGAAAATAGCATTTGCAGATGTGTCCGTATCGTAGCAATAGAGTCGTAATGCTTACTAAATGCGATATCGCATCTCATTTGTATGCTTCATTATAAGATATAATATTCATTGCGAAGTGTTACGTATACCTCGCATACACTTCAAATGAATGTAAATCCGACACTTCCTTGCTAGGAAATAGCGTTTGCAGATGTCTACGTATCGAAGCAATAGAGTTATAATGCTTTTTAAAACGCGATATCGCATCTCATTTCTGTGTTTCATGATAAGATATAATATTCATTGCGAAGTGTCATGCACACCGCGCATACACTTCAACTGAATGTAAATGCGACACTTCCTTGCTAGGAAATAGAGTTTGCAGATGTCTACGTATCGAAGCAATGGAGTTCTAATGCTTCTTAAATCGCGCTATCGCATCTCATTTCTATGTTTCATGATAAGATATAGTATTCATTGTGCAGTGTTATGCATACCTCGTATTCACTTCAAAAGAATGTAAATGCGATACTTCCTTGCTAGGAAGTAGCGTTTGCAGATGTCTACGGACCGATGCAATAGAGTTCTAATGCATCTTAAATCGCGATATCGCATCTCATTTATATGTTTCATGATAAGATATAATATTCATTGTGCAGTGTTATGCATACCTCGCATACACTTCAAATGAATGTAAATGCGGCACTTCCTTGCTAGGAGATAGCGCTTGCAGATGTCTGCGTATCGTAGCATTAAAGTTCTAATGCTTCTCAAAACGCGATATCGCATCTCATTTCTATGTTTCATGATAAGATATAATATTCAGAACGAAGTGTCATGTGTACCTCGTATTCCTTCCAAAAGAATGTAACTGCGACACTTCCTTGCTAGGAAGTACCGATGGCAGATTTCTACGTATCGAAGCAATAGAGTTCTAATGCTTCCTAAAACGAGATATCGCATCTCATTTCAATGTGCCATGATAAGTTATATTATTCATTGCGACGTGTCATGTATACCTCGTATTCACTTCAAACGAATGTAAATCCGACACTTCCTTGCTATTAAATAGCGTTTGCAGATATCTACGTATCGAAGAAATGGTATTCTAATGCTTCTTAAAACGCGATATCGATTCTCATTTCTATGTTTCATGATAAGATATAATATCTATTGCGAAGTGTCATGTATACCTCGTATTCACTTCAAACGAATGTAAATGCGACACTTCCTTGCTAGGAAATAGCGTTTGCAGATATCTACGTATCGAAGCAATAGAGTTCTAATGCTTGTTAAAACGAGATGTCGCATCTCATTTCTATGTTCCATGATAAGATATAAAATTCATTGCGAAGTGTCAAGTATACCTCGCATACACTTCAATTGAATGTAAATGCGACACTTCCTTGCTAGTAAATAGCGTTTGGAGATGTCTACGTATCGAAGCAATAGAGTTCTATAACTCCTTAAAACGCGATATTGCATCTCATTTCTATGTTTCATGATCAGCTATAATATTCATTGTGGAGTGCTACGTATACAACGTTTTTACTTCAGAAGATTTTAATGCGACACTTCCTTGCTAGGAAATAGCGTCTGCAGATGTCTACATATCGGAGCAATAGAGTTCTAATGCTTCTTAAATCGCCATATCACATCACATTTTTATGTTTCATGATAAGACATAATATTAATTGCGAAGTGTCATGTATACCACGCATACACTACAAATGAATGTAAATGCGACACTTCCTTGCTAGGAATTACCGATGGCAGAATTCAACATATCGAAGCAATAGAGTTCTAATGCTTCCTAAAACGAGATATCGCATCTCATTTCTATGTGCCATGACAAGATATATTATTCATTGCGGCGTGTCATGTATACCTCGTATTCACTTTAAAAGAATGTAAATCCGACACTTCCTTGCTATTAAATAGCGTTTGCAGATGTCTACGTATCGAAGCAATAGTATTCTAATTCTTCTTAAAACGCGATATCGATTCTCATTTCTATGTTTCCTGATAAGATATAATATCCATTGCGAAGTGTCATGTATACCTCGTATCCACTTCAAACGAATGTAAATGCGACACTTCCTTGCTAGGAAATAGCGTTTGCAGATATCTACGTATCGAAGCAATAGAGTTCTAATGCTTCTTAAAACGAAATGTCGCATCTCATTTCTATGTTTCATGATAAGATATAATATTCATTGCGAAATGTCATGTATACCTAGTCTTCACTTCAAATGAATGAAAGGGCGAGACTTCCTTGCTAGGAAGTAGCGTTTGCAGTTGTCTACGTTTCGAAGCAATAGAGTTCTGATGCTTCTTAAAACGCGATATCGCATGTCATTAGTATGTCTCACGATAAGATATAATATTCATTGCGAAGTGTCATTTATACCTCGTATTCACTTCTAAAGAAAGTAAACGCGACACTTCGATGCTAGGAAATAGCGTTTGCAGATGTCTACGTATCGTAGCAAGAGAGCTATTATGCTTCTTAAAACGAGATATCGCTCCTCATTTATATGCTTTATGATAAGATGTAATATTCATTGCGGAGTGTTATGTATACCTCGTATTCACTTCAAATGAATGTAAATGCGACACTTCCTTGCTAGGGAATAGCGTCTGCAGATGTCTACGTATCGTAGTAATAGAGTTCTAAGGCTTCTTAAAACGCCATATCGCATCTCATTTCTATGTTTCATAATAAGCTATAATATTCATTCTGGAGTGTTATGTATACGTCGTATTCACTTCAATAGATTGTAAATGCGACACTTCCTTCCTAGGTAATAGCGTCTGCAGATGTTTACGTAGCGAAGCAATAGATTCCTAATGCTTCTTAAAACGCGAATCGATCCTCAACTATATGTTTCATGATAAGATATAATATTCATTGTGGAGTGTTATGTATACCTCGTATTCACTTCAAAAGACTGTAAATGCGACACTTCCATGATAGGAATTAGCTTCTGTAGATGTCTACGTATCGAAGCAATAGTGTTCTAATGCTTCTTAAATCGCCATATCGCATCTCATTTCTATGCTTCATGATAAGATGTAATATTCATTGTGCAGTGTTATGTATACCCCGTATTCACTTCAAAAGAATGTAAATACGATACTTCCTTGCTAGGAGATACCGTTTGCAGATGTCTACGTATCGAAGCAATAGTGTTCCATGCTTCTTAAGACGTGAAATCGCATCTCTTTTCTATGTTTCGTGATAAGATATAATATACATTGTGATGTGTCAAGTATACCTCGCATACACTTCAATTGAATGTAAATGCGATACTTCCATTATAGGGAATTACGTTTCCAGATGTCTACGTATTGAAGCAATAGGGTTCTAATGCTTCTTAAAACGAGATATCGCACCTCATTTGTATGTTTCATGATATGATATAATAATCATTGGGAAGTGTTATGTTTACCTCGTTTGCACTTCAAAAGATTGTAAATGTCACACATCTTTGCTTGAAAATGCGTTTTCAGATGTCTACTTATCGAGGCAATAGAGTTCTAGGGCTTCTTAAAACGAGATGTCGCAACTCACTTCTGTGTTTCATGATATGATATGATATTCATTGCGAAGTGTTATGTATACATCATCTGCACTTCAGAGGAATCTAAATGCCACATTTTCTTGTTAGGAAATAGCGTTTCCAGATGTCTAGGTATCGAAGCATTAGAGTTCTATTACTTCTCAAAACGCGATATCGCATCTCATTTCTATGTTTCATTATAAAATATAATATGCACTGCGTAGTGTTATGTATACCTCGTATTCACTTCAAAAGAATGTAAATGCTACACTTCCTTGCTAGGAAATAGCGTCTGCAGATATCTACGTACCGTAGCAATAGAGTTCTTATGCTGCTTAAAACGCGATATCGCATCTCATTTCTATGTATCATGATAAGATATAATATTCATTGTGCAGTGTTATGTATACCTCGCATTCACTTCAAATGATTGCAAATGCGACACTTCCTTGCTAGGATATAGCGATGGCAGATGTCTTCGTATCGAAGCAACAGAGTTCTAATGCATCTTAAAACGAGATATCGCATCACGTTTCTATGTTTTACGATAAGATATGATATTCGTTGCGAAGTGTCACGGATACCTCGTATTCACTTCAAATGAATGTAAATGCGACACTTCCTTTCTAGGAAATTACGTTTCCAGATGTCTACGTATCGAAGCAATAGAGTTATAATGCTTCTTAAAACCCGATATCGCATCCCATTTCTATGTTTCATGATAAGATATAATATTCATTGCGAAATGTCCTGTATACCTCGCATACACTTCCAATGAATGTAAATGCGAACCTTCCTTGCTAGGAAGTAGAGTTTGCAGATGTCTACGTATCGAAGCAATAGTTTTCTAATGCTTCTTAAATCGTGATATCGCATGTCATTCCTATATTTCATGACATGATATAATATTTATTGTGGAGTGTTATGTGTACCTTGTATTCACTTCAAAAGAATGTAAGTGCGACTCTTTCTTCCTATTAAATAGCTTTATCAGATGTCTACGTGTCGTAGCAACAGAATTGTTATGCTTTTTAGAACGCGATATTGCGCCTCATTTCTATGTGTCATGATAAGGTATAATATTCATTGTGGAGTGTTATGTATACCTCGTATTCACTTCAAAAGAATGTAAATATGACAATTCCATGCTAGGAAATAGCGTTTGCAGATGTCTGCGTATCGTAGCAATAGAGTTCTAATGCTTCTCAAAACGCGATATCGCGTCTCATTTCTATGTATCATGATAAGATACTATATTCATTGCGAAGTGTCATGTATACCTCGCATACACTTCAAGTGAATGTAAATGCGGCACTTCCTTGCTAGGAAAAAGCGCTTGCAGATGTCTACGTATTGTAGCAATTGTGTTTTATGCTTCTTAAACCGGGATATCGCATCCCATTTCTATATTTCATGATAAGACATAATATTCAATGCGAAGTGTCATGTATACCTCGTATTCACTTCAAAAGGATGTAAATGCGACACTTCCTCGATATTAAATAGCGTTTGCAGATGTCTACGTATCGTAGCATTAGAGTTCTAATGCTTCTCAGAGCGCGATATCGCATCTCATTTCTATGTTTCATGGTAAGATGTAATATTCATTGCGAAATGTCTTGTATACATCGCATACACTTCAAGTGAATGTAAATGCGACACTTCCTTGCTAGGAAATAGCGTTTGCAGATGTCTACGTATCGTGGCATTAGAGTTCTAAATCATCGCAAAACGCGATATCGCATCTCATTTCTATGTCTCATGATAAGATATAATATTCATTGCGAAGTGTCTTGCATACCACGCATACACTTCAAAAGAATATAAATGCGACACTTCCTTGCTAGGAAATAAACGATTGCAGATGTCTACGTATCGTAGCAATAGAGTTCCAATGCTTCTTAAATCGCGATATCGCATCTCATTTCTATGTTTCATGATAAGATATAATATTCATTGTGGAGTGTTATGTATACCTTGTATTGACTTCAAAGGAATGTAAATGCGACACTTCCTTGCTAGGAAATAGCGGTGGCAGTTGTCTACGTAACGAAGCAATAGAGTTCTAATGCTTCTTAAAACGCGAAATTGCTCCCCATTTATATGCTTCATGCTAAGATATAATATTCATAGTGGAGTGTTATGTATACCTCGTATTCACTTCAAAAGAATGTAAATGCGACACTTCCTTGCTAGGAATTAGCGTCTGCAGGTGTCTACGTATCGAAGCAATGGAGTTCTAATGCTTCTTAAAACGCGATATCGCATCTCAATTCTATGTGTCATGATAAGATATAATATTCATTGTGGAGTGTTATGTATACCTCGCACTCACTTCAAAAGAATGTAAATGCGACACATCCTTGCTTGGAAATAGAGTTTGCAGATGTCTACGTATCGAAGCAATAGTGTTCTAATGCTTCTTAAATCGTCATATCGCATCTCATTTCCATGTTTCATGATAAGATATAATATTCATTGTGCAGAGTTATGTATACCCCGTATTCACATCAAAAGAATAGAAATGCGACACTTCCTTACTAGGAAGTAGCGTTTGCAGATGTCTACGTATCGAAACAATGGAGTTCTAATGCTTTTTAAATCGCCATACCGCATCTCATTTCTATGTTTCATGATAAGATATAATATTCATTGCGAATTGTTATGTATACCTGGCATACACTTGAAATGAATGTAAATGCGACACTTCCTTGCTAGGAAATAGCGTTTGCAGATGTCTACGTATCGCGGCATTAGAGTTCTAAATCATCGCAAAACGCGATATCGCATCTCATTTCTATGTTTCATGATAAGGTATAATATTCATTGCGAAGTGTCTTGTATACCTCTCATACACTTCACGTGAATGTAAATGCGACACTTCCTTCCTAGGAAATAGCGTTGGCAGATGTCTACGGATTGAAGCAATAGAGATCTATTGCTTCTTAAATAGCGATATCGCATCTCATTTCTATGTTTCATGATAAGATATAAGATATAATCATTGCGGAGTGTCATGTATACCTCGCATTCACTTCAAAAGAATAGAAATGCGACACTTCCTTACTAGGAAGTAACGTTTGCAGATGTCTATTTATCGAAGCAATAGAGTTCTAATGCTGCTTAAATCGCGATATCGCACCTCATTTCTATGTTTCATGATAAGATATAATATTCATTGTGCAGTGTCATGTATACCTCGTATTCATTTCAAAAGTGTGATAATGCGTCACTTCCTTGCTAGGAAATAGCGTTTACAGATATCCACGTATCGTAGCAATAGAGTTCTGGTGGTTCTTAAATCGCGAAATAGCATCTCATTTCTATGTTTCACGATAGGATATAATAATCATTGCGAAGTGTCATGCATACCTCGTATTCACTTCAAAAGAATGTAAGTGCGTCACTTCCTTGTTAGGAAATAGCGTTTGCAGTTGTCTTCGTATCGTAGCTATGGAGTTCTAATTCTTCATAAACGCGATATAGCATCTCATTTCTATGTTTCATGATAAGGTATAATATTCATTGCGAAGTGTCTTGTATACCTCGTTTTCACTTCAAGAGACTGTAAATGCGACACTTCCTTGCTAGGAAATAGCGTTGGCAGATGTGTACGTATCGAGGCAATAGAGATCTACTGCTTCTTAAATAGCGATATTGCATCTCATTTCTATGTTTCATGATAAGATATAATATTCGTTGCGAAGTGTCATGTGTACCTCGTATTCACTTGGAAACAATGTAAATATGACACATCCCTGCTAGGATATCGCGTTTGCAGATGTCTACGTATCGAAGCAATAAATTTCTAATGCTTCTAAAATCGCCATATCGCATCTCATTTCTATGTTTCATGATAAGATATAATATTCATTGCGAAGTGTCATGTATACCTCGCTCTCACTTCAAAAAAATATAAATGCGACACTTCCTTGCTAGGAAATCGCGTTTGCAGATGTCTACGTATCGAAGCAATAGAATTCTAGTGCTTCTTAAAACGTGATGTCGCATCTCATTTCTATCTTTCAGGATAAGACACAATATTCATTCTGGAGTGATATGTATACCTCGTATTCACCTCAAAAGAATGTAAATGCGACACTCCCTTGCTACGAAATAGCGTCTGCACAAGTCTCCGTATCGAAGCAATACAGTTCTAATTCTTCTTAAATCGCGATATCGCATCTCATTTATATGTTTCATGATTAGAGATAATAATCATTGTGGAGTGTTAGGTATACCTCGTATTCACTTCGAAGGAATGTAAATGCGACACTTCCTTGCTGGGAAATTGCGTTTGCAGATGTCTACGTATCGCAGCAATAGAGTTCTAATGCTACTTAAAACGAGATATCGCATCTCATTTCTATGTTTCATGATGAGATATAATATTCATTGCGAAATGTCATGTATACCTCGTATTCACTTGAAAGGAATGTAATTGCGACACTTCCTTCCTACGAAATAGCGTTTCCAGATATCTACGTATCGTAGCAGTAGAGTTCTAATGCCTCTTAAAACGCGATATGGTGTCTCATATCTATGTCTCATGATAAGATATAATATTCACTGCGAAGTGTCATGTATACTTTGTACTCACTTCAAATGAATGTAAATGCGACACTTCCTTTCTAGGAGATAACAATTCCAGGTATCTACGTATCGAAGCAATAGAGTACTAATGCTTCTTAAAACGCGATATCGCATCTCAATTCTATGTGTCATGATAAGATATAATATTCATTGTGGAGTGTTATGTATACCTCGCACTCACTTCAAAAGAATGTAAATGCGACACATCCTTGCTTGGAAATAGAGTTTGCAGATGTCTACGTATCGAAGCAATAGTGTTCTAATGCTTCTTAAATCGTCATATCGCATCTCATTTCTATGTTTCATGATAAGATATAATATTCATTGTGCAGAGTTATGTATACCCCGTATTCACATCAAAAGAATAGAAATGCGACACTTCCTTACTAGGAAGTAGCGTTTGCAGATGTCTACGTATCGAAGCAATGGAGTTCTAATGCTTTTTAAATCGCCATACCGCATCTCATTTCTATGTTTCATGATAAGATATAATATTCATTGCGAATTGTTATGTATACCTGGCATACACTTGAAATGAATGTAAATGCGACACTTCCTTGCTAGGAAATAGCGTTTGCAGATGTCTACGTATCGCGGCATTAGTGTTCTAAATCATCGCAAAACGCGATATCGCATCTCATTTCTATGTTTCATGATAAGGTATAATATTCATTGCGAAGTGTCTTGTATACCTCTCATACACTTCACGTGAATGTAAATGCGACACTTCCTTCCTAGGAAATAGCGTTGGCAGATGTCTACGTATTGAAGCAATAGAGATCTATTGCTTCTTAAATAGCGATATCGCATCTCATTTCTATGTTTCATGATAAGATATAAGATATAATCATTGCGGAGTGTCATGTATACCTCGCATTCACTTCAAAAGAATAGAAATGCGACACTTCCTTACTAGGAAGTAGCGTTTGCAGATGTCTATTTATCGAAGCAATAGAGTTCTAATGCTGCTTAAATCGCGATATCGCACCTCATTTCTATGTTTCATGATAAGATATAATATTCATTGTGCAGTGTCATGTTTACCTCGTATTCATTTCAAAAGTGTGATAATGCGTCACTTCCTTGCTAGGAAATAGCGTTTACAGATATCCACGTATCGTAGCAATAGAGTTCTGGTGGTTCTTAAATCGCGATATCGCATCTCATTTCTATGTTTCACGAAAGGATATAATAATCATTGCGAAGTGTCATGCATACCTCGTATTCACTTCAAAAGAATGTAAGTGCGTCACTTCCTTGTTAGGAAATAGCGTTTGCAGTTGTCTTCGTATCGTAGCTATGGAGTTCTAATTCTTCATAAACGCGATATAGCATCTCATTTCTATGTTTCATGATAAGGTATAATATTCATTGCGAAGTGTCTTGTATACCTCGTTTTCACTTCAAGAGACTGTAAATGCGACACTTCCTTGCTAGGAAATAGCGTTGGCAGATGTGTACGTATCGAGGCAATAGAGATCTACTGCTTCTTAAATAGCGATATTGCATCTCATTTCTATGTTTCATGATAAGATATAATATTCGTTGCGAAGTGTCATGTGTACCTCGTATTCACTTGGAAACAATGTAAATATGACACATCCCTGCTAGGATATCGCGTTTGCAGATGTCTACGTATCGAAGCAATAAATTTCTAATGCTTCTAAAATCGCCATATCGCATCTCATTTCTATGTTTCATGATAAGATATAATATTCATTGCGAAGTGTCATGTATACCTCGCTCTCACTTCAAAAAAATATAAATGCGACACTTCCTTGCTAGGAAATCGCGTTTGCAGATGTCTACGTATCGAAGCAATAGAATTCTAGTGCTTCTTAAAACGTGATGTCGCATCTCATTTCTATCTTTCAGGATAAGACACAATATTCATTCTGGAGTGATATGTATACCTCGTATTCACCTCAAAAGAATGTAAATGCGACACTCCCTTGCTACGAAATAGCGTCTGCACAAGTCTCCGTATCGAAGCAATACAGTTCTAATTCTTCTTAAATCGCGATATCGCATCTCATTTATATGTTTCATGATTAGAGATAATAATCATTGTGGAGTGTTAGGTATACCTCGTATTCACTTCGAAGGAATGTAAATGCGACACTTCCTTGCTGGGAAATTGCGTTTGCAGATGTCTACGTATCGCAGCAATAGAGTTCTAATGCTACTTAAAACGAGATATCGCATCTCATTTCTATGTTTCATGATGAGATATAATATTCATTGCGAAGTGTCATGTATACCTCGTATTCACTTGAAAGGAATGTAATTGCGACACTTCCTTCCTACGAAATAGCGTTTCCAGATATCTACGTATCGTAGCAGTAGAGTTCTAATGCCTCTTAAAACGCGATATGGTGTCTCATATCTATGTCTCATGATAAGATATAATATTCACTGCGAAGTGTCATGTATACTTTGTACTCACTTCAAATGAATGTAAATGCGACACTTCCTTTCTAGGAGATAACAATTCCAGGTATCTACGTATCGAAGCAATGGAGTACTAATGCTTCTTAAAACGCGATATCGCATCTCAATTCTATGTGTCATGATAAGATATAATATTCATTGTGGAGTGTTATGTATACCTCGCACTCACTTCAAAAGAATGTAAATGCGACACATCCTTGCTTGGAAATAGAGTTTGCAGATGTCTACGTATCGAAGCAATAGTGTTCTAATGCTTCTTAAATCGTCATATCGCATCTCATTTCTATGTTTCATGATAAGATATAATATTCATTGTGCAGAGTTATGTATACCCCGTATTCACATCAAAAGAATAGAAATGCGACACTTCCTTACTAGGAAGTAGCGTTTGCAGATGTCTACGTATCGAAGCAATGGAGTTCTAATGCTTTTTAAATCGCCATACCGCATCTCATTTCTATGTTTCATGATAAGATATAATATTCATTGCGAATTGTTATGTATACCTGGCATACACTTGAAATGAATGTAAATGCGACACTTCCTTGCTAGGAAATAGCGTTTGCAGATGTCTACGTATCGCGGCATTAGTGTTCTAAATCATCGCAAAACGCGATATCGCATCTCATTTCTATGTTTCATGATAAGGTATAATATTCATTGCGAAGTGTCTTGTATACCTCTCATACACTTCACGTGAATGTAAATGCGACACTTCCTTCCTAGGAAATAGCGTTGGCAGATGTCTACGTATTGAAGCAATAGAGATCTATTGCTTCTTAAATAGCGATATCGCATCTCATTTCTATGTTTCATGATAAGATATAAGATATAATCATTGCGGAGTGTCATGTATACCTCGCATTCACTTCAAAAGAATAGAAATGCGACACTTCCTTACTAGGAAGTAGCGTTTGCAGATGTCTATTTATCGAAGCAATAGAGTTCTAATGCTGCTTAAATCGCGATATCGCACCTCATTTCTATGTTTCATGATAAGATATAATATTCATTGTGCAGTGTCATGTATACCTCGTATTCATTTCAAAAGTGTGATAATGCGTCACTTCCTTGCTAGGAAATAGCGTTTACAGATATCCACGTATCGTAGCAATAGAGTTCTGGTGGTTCTTAAATCGCGATATCGCATCTCATTTCTATGTTTCACGAAAGGATATAATAATCATTGCGAAGTGTCATGCATACCTCGTATTCACTTCAAAAGAATGTAAGTGCGTCACTTCCTTGTTAGGAAATAGCGTTTGCAGTTGTCTTCGTATCGTAGCTATGGAGTTCTAATTCTTCATAAACGCGATATAGCATCTCATTTCTATGTTTCATGATAAGGTATAATATTCATTGCGAAGTGTCTTGTATACCTCGTTTTCACTTCAAGAGACTGTAAATGCGACACTTCCTTGCTAGGAAATAGCGTTGGCAGATGTGTACGTATCGAGGCAATAGAGATCTACTGCTTCTTAAATAGCGATATTGCATCTCATTTCTATGTTTCATGATAAGATATAGTATTCGTTGCGAAGTGTCATGTATACCTCGTATTCACTTGGAAACAATGTAAATATGACACTTCCCTGCTAGGATATCGCGTTTGCAGATGTCTACGTATCGAAGCAATAAATTTCTAATGCTTCTAAAATCGCCATATCGCATCTCATTTCTATGTTTCATGATAAGATATAATATTCATTGCGAAGTGTCATGTATACCTCGCTCTCACTTCAAAAAAATATAAATGCGACACTTCCTTGCTAGGAAATCGCGTTTGCAGATGTCTACGTATCGAAGCAATAGAATTCTAGTGCTTCTTAAAACGTGATGTCGCATCTCATTTCTATCTTTCAGGATAAGACACAATATTCATTCTGGAGTGATATGTATACCTCGTATTCACCTCAAAAGAATGTAAATGCGACACTCCCTTGCTACGAAATAGCGTCTGCACAAGTCTCCGTATCGAAGCAATACAGTTCTAATTCTTCTTAAATCGCGATATCGCATCTCATTTATATGTTTCATGATTAGATATAATAATCATTGTGGAGTGTTAGGTATACCTCGTATTCACTTCGAAGGAATGTAAATGCGACACTTCCTTGCTGGGAAATTGCGTTTGCAGATGTCTACGTATCGCAGCAATAGAGTTCTAATGCTACTTAAAACGAGATATCGCATCTCATTTCTATGTTTCATGATGAGATATAATATTCATTGCGAAGTGTCATGTATACCTCGTATTCACTTGAAAGGAATGTAATTGCGACACTTCCTTCCTACGAAATAGCGTTTCCAGATATCTACGTATCGTAGCAGTAGAGTTCTAATGCCTCTTAAAACGCGATATGGTGTCTCATATCTATGTCTCATGATAAGATATAATATTCACTGCGAAGTGTCATGTATACTTCGTACTCACTTCAAATGAATGTAAATGCGACACTTCCTTTCTAGGAGATAACAATTCCAGGTGTCTACGTATCGAAGCAATAGAGTACTAATGCTTCTTAATTTGCGATATCGCATCTCATTTCTATGTTTCACGATATGATACAATTCTCATTGCGAAGTGTCATGTATACCTTGTATTCACTTCAAAAGAATGTAAATGCGACACTTCCTTGCTAGGAAATAGCGTTTGCAGATGTCTACGTATCGAAGCAAAGGAGTTCCAATGCTTCTTAAAACGAGATATCGCATCTCATTTCTATGTTTCATGATAAGATATAATATTCATTGTGGAGTGTTATGTATACCTTGTATTCACTTCAAAAGAATGTAAATGCGACACTTCCTTGCTAGGAAATAGCGTCAGCAGATATCTACGTATCGTAGCAATAGAGTTCTAATGCTTCTTAAAACGCGAAACCGCTTCTCATTTATATGTTTCATGATAAGATATAATATTCATTGCGAAGTGTTATGTATACCTCGCATACACTTCAAATGAATGTAAATGCGACACTTGCTTGCTAGGAAATAGCGTTTGCAGATATCTACGTATCGAAGCAAAACAGTTCTAATGCTTCTTAGAACGAGATACCGCATCTCATTCCTATGTTTCATGGTACGATATATTATTCATTGCGAAGTATCACGTATACCTCGCATACACTTCAAATGAGTGTAAATGCGACACTTCCTTGCTAGGAAATAGCGTTTGCAGATGTCTACGTATAGTAACAATAGAGTTCTAATGCTTCTCAAAACGCGATATCAAATCTCATTTCTATGTTTCGTGACAACATATAATATTCATTGCGAAGTGTTATGTATACCTCGCATACACTTCAAAAGAATGTTAATGCGACACTTCCTTGCTAGGATATAGCGTTTGCAGATTTCTGCGTATCGTAGCATTATATTTCTATTGCATCTCAAAACGCGATATCGCATCTCATTTCTATGTTTCATACTAAGATATAATATTCATTGCGTAGATTCATGTATTCCTCGTATTCACTTCAAATGAATGTAAATGCGACACTTCCTTGCTAGGAAATAGCGTTTGCAGATCTCTACGTATCGAAGCAATAGAGTTCTAGTAATTCTTAATACGGGATATCGCATCTCATTTCTTTGTTTCATGATAAGATATAATATTCATTCCGAAGAGTCATGTATACCTCGTATTTACTTCAAAAGAATATAAATGCGACACTTTCGAGCAAGGAGGAAGCGTTTGCAGATGTCTACGTATCGTAGCAATAGAGTTCTAATGCTTCTTAAATCGCGATATCGCATTCCCTTCCTATCTTTCATGATAAGATATAATATTCATTACCAAGTGTCACTTATACCTCGCATGCACTTCAAATGAATGTAAATGAGACACTTCCTTGCCAGGAAATAGCGTTTGCAGATCTCAATGTATCGAAGCAATAGAGTTCTAATAACTCTTAAAACGGGATATCGCATCTCATTTCTATGTTTCATGATAAGATATAATATTCATTGCGATGTGTTATGTATACCTCGTCTACGCTTCAAGAGAATGTTAATGCGACACTTGCTTGCTAGGAAGTAGCGTTTCCAGATGTCTACGTATCAAAGCAATAGTGTTCTAATGCTTCTTAAATCGCGATGTCGCATGTCATTTCTATGTTTCATGATAAGATGTAATATTCATTGCGAAGTGTCATGTATACCTCGCATTTGCATCAAAAGAATGTAAATGCGACAGTTCCTTCCTAGGGAATAGCGATGGCAGTTGTCTACGTGTCGAAGCAATAGAATTCTAATGCTTCTTAATACGAGATAACGCATCTCATTTCTATGATTCATGATAAGATATAATATTCATTGCGATGTGCCACTTATACCTCGCATACTCTTCAAATGAATGCAAATGCGACACTTCCATGCTAGGAAACAGCGTTTGCAGATGTCTACGTATCGAAGAAATAGAGATCTAATGCTTCTTAAATCGCGATATCGATTCTCATTCCTATATTTCATGATAAGATATAATATTCATTGTGGAGTGTCATGTATAACTCGTATTCACTTCAAAAGATTGTAAATGCGACATTTCCTTGCTAGGAAATAGCATTTGCAGATGTCTACGTATCGAAGCAATAGAGTTCTAATGCTTCTCATATCGCGAGTTCGCATCGCATTTCTATGTTTCACGATAAAATATAATAATCATTGTGAAGTGTTATGTATACCTCGTATTCACCTCAAAAGAATGTAAATGCGACACTTCCTTGCTCGGAAATAGCGTTTGCAGATGTCTACGTATCGTAGCATTTGATTTCTAATGCATCTCAAACGTTCCTTGCTAGGAAATAGCGTTTGCAGATGTCTACGTATCGAAGCAATAGAGTTCAAATGCTTCTTATTTCGCGAGATCGCATCGCATTTCTATGTTTCACAATAAAATATAATATTCATTGTGGAGTGTTATGTATACTGCGTGTTCACCTCAAAAGAATGTAAATGCGACACTTCCTTGCTAGGAAATAGCGTTCGCAAGTGTCTACGTATCGTAGCATTAGACTTCTAATGCTTCTAAAAACGCGATATCGCATCACATATCTATGTTTCATGATAAGATATAATATCTATTGCCAAGTGTCGCGTATACCTCGCATACACTTCAGAAAAATGTAAATGCGACACTTCCTTGCTAGGAAATAGCGTTTGCAGATGTCTACGTATCGAAGCAATAGAGTTCAAATGCTTCTTATTTCGCGAGATCGCATAGCATTTCTATGTTTCACAATAAAATATAATATTCATTGTGGAGTGTTATGTATACCGCGTGTTCACCTCAAAAGAATGTAAATGCGACACTTCCTTGCTAGGAAATAGCGTTCGCAAGTGTCTACGTATCGTAGCATTAGACTTCTAATGCTTCTAAAAACGCGATATCGCATCACATATCTATGTTTCATGATAAGATATAATATCTATTGCCAAGTGTCGCGTATACCTCGCATACACTTCAGAAAAATGTAAATGCGACACTTCCTTGCTAGGAAATAGCGTTTGCAGATGTCTACGTATCGTTGTATTAGAGTTCTAATGCTTCTCAAAACTAAATGTAGCATCACATTTCTATGTTTCATGATAAGATATAATATTCATTGCGGAGTGTCATCTATACCATGCATACACTTCAAATGAATCTAAATGCGACACTTCCTTGCTAGGAAGTAGCGTTGGCAGATGTCTACGTATCGTAGCAATAGTGTTCTAATGCTTCTTATATCGCGAGATCGCATCGCATTTCTATGTTTCACATTAAAACATAATATTCATTGTGGAGTGTTATGTATACCTCGTATTCACCTCAAAAGAATGTAAATGCGACACTTCCTTGCTAGGAAATAGCGTCTGCCGATATCTACGTATCGTGGCAATAGCGTTCTAATGCTTTTTAAAACGCGATATCGCATCTCATTTCTATGTTTCATGATAAGATATAATATTCATTGCGAAGTGTCATGTATACCTCGCATACACTTCAAATGAATGTAAATGCGACATTTCCTTGCTAGGAAATAGCGTTTGCAGGTGTCTAAGTATCGTAGAGTTAGAGTTCTAGTGCTTCTCAAAACGGGATATCGCATCTCATGTCTATGTTTCATGATAAGATATAATATTCATTGTGCAGTGTTATGTATATCTCGTCTACACTCCAAAAGAATGTAAACGCGACACTTCCTTGCTATTATATATCGCTTGCAGATGTCTATGTATCGTAGCAATAGAATTCTAATGCATTTTATATCGCGATATCGCATCTCATTTCTATGTTTCACGATAAGATATAATATTCATTGTGCAGTGTTATGTATACCCCGTATTCACACCAAAAGAATGTAAATACGACACTTCCTTGCTAGGAAATAGCGTTTGCAGAAGTCCACGTATCGTATTAAGAGAGTTCTAATGCTTCTCAAAACGCGATATCGCATATCAATTCTATGTTTCACGATAAGATATAATATTCATTGTGCAGTGTTATGTATACCCCGTATTCACACCAAAAGAATGTAAATGCGACACTTCCTTGTAGCGAAGTAGCGTCTGCAGATGTCTACGTATCGTAGTAATAGAGTTCTGATGCTTCTTAAAACGCGATATCGCATCTCATTTCTATGTTTCATGATAAGATATAATATTCATTGCGGAGTGTCATGTATACCTCGCATGCACTTCAAATGAATGTAAATGCGACACTTCCTTGCTAGGAAGTAGCGTTTGCAGATGGCTACGTATCGAAGCAATAGAGTTCTAATGCTTCTTAAATCGCCATATCGCATCTCGTTTCTATGTTTTATGATAGGATATAATATTCATTGCGGAGTATCATGTATACCACGTTTGCTCTTCAAAAGGATGTAAATGCGACACTTCCTTGCTAGGAAGTAGCGTTTGCAGGTGTCTACGTATCGAAGCAATAGAGTTCTAATGCTTCTTAAAACGCGATATCGCATCACATCCCTATGTGTCATGATAAGATATAATATTCATTGCGAAGTGTTATGTATACCTCGTATTCACTTCAAAAGAATGTAAATGCGACACATCCTTGCTAGGAAATAGCATTTGCAGGTGTCTACGTATAGAAGCAATAGGATTCTAATGCTTCTTAAATCGCGATATCGCATCACATCTCTATGTGTCATGATAAGATATAATATTCATTGCGAAATGTTATGTATACCTCGTATTCACTTCAAAAGAATGTAAATGCGAAACTTCCTTGCTAGGAAAAGGCACCTCCAGATGTCTACGAATCGTACCAATAGAGTTCTAATGTTTCGTAAAAAGCGATATCGCATCTCATTTCTATGTTTCATGATAAGATATAATATTCATTGCGAAGTGTCATGTATACTTCGTATTCACTTCAAATGAATGTAAGTGCGACACTTCCTTGCTAGGAAATAGTGTTTGCAGATGTGTACGTATCGAAACAATAGAGTTCTAATGCTTCTTAAAACGGAATATCGCATCACATTTCTATGTTTTGTGACAAGAGATAATATTCACTGCGAATTGTCATGTATACCTCGTATTCATTTCAAGAGAATGTAACTGCGACACTTCCTTGCTAGGAAATAACATTTGCAGATGTCTACGTATCTTAGCAATTGATTTCTAATGCTTCTTAAAAGCCATATGGCATCTCATTTCTGTGATTCATGATAAGATATAATACACATTGCGAAGTGTCACGCATACCTCGTATACACTTCAAATGAATGAAAGTGCGAGACTTATTTGCTACGAGTAGCGTTTGCAGATATCTACGTATCGTAGCAATAGAGTTCTAATTTTTCTTAGACCGCGATATCGCTCCTCATTTCTATGTTTCATGATGAGATACAATATTCATTGCGAAGTGTCACTTATATCTCACATACACTAAAAAAGAAAGTAAATGCGACACTTCCTTGCTAGAAATAGCGTTCGCAGATGTCTACGTATCGTAGCATTAGAATTCTAATGCTTCTCAAAACGCGATATCGCATCTCATTTCTATGTTTCATGATAAGATATAATATTCATTGCGGAGTGTCATGTATACCTAGCATACACTTCAAATGAATGTAAATGCGACACTACCTTGCTATTGAATAGCGTTTCCAGATGCCTACGTATCGTAGCAATAGAGTTCTAATGCTTCGTAAAAAGCGATATCGCATCTCACTTCTATGTTCATGATAAGATAAAATATTCATTGCGAATTTTCACTTATACCTCGCATACACTTCAAATAAATGTAAATGCGTCACTTCCTTGCTAGGAAATAGCGTTTGTAAATGTCTACGTATCGAAGGAATAGAGTTCTAGTGCTTTTTAAAACGCGATATCGCATTTCAATTCAATGTTTCATGTTAAGATATAATATTCATTGCGAAGTGTTATGTATACCTCGCATGCACTACAAATAAATGTAATTGCGACACTTCCGTGCTAGGAAGTAGCGCTTGCAGATGACTACGTATCGTAACATTAAAGTTCTAAATCATCTCAAGACGCGATATCGCATCTCATTTCTATGTTTCATGATAAGATATAATATTCATTGCGAAGAGTCTTGTATACCACGCATACACTTCAAGCGAATTAAAAGGCGACGCTTCATTCCTAGGAAATAGCGTTGGCAGATGTCTAAGTATCGAAGCAATAGTATTCTAATGTTTCCAAAAACGAGATATCGCCCCTCATTTCTGTACTAGGATAAGATATAATATTCATTGCGGAGTGTCATGTATACCTGGTATTCACTTCAAAAGAATGTAAATGCGACACTTCCTTGCTAGGAAATAGCGTTTACAGATGTCTCCGTATCGAAGCAATAGAGTTCTAATGCTTCTTAAATCGCGATATCGCATTTCATTTCTATGTATCCTGATAGGGTATAATATTCGTTGAGGAGATTTATGCATCCCTCGTATTCACTTCAAAAGAATGAAAATGCGACACTTCCTTGATATTAAGTAGCGGTTGCAGATGTCTACGTATCCCAGCAATAGATTCCTGATGCCTTTTAAATCGCTATATCGCATCTCATTTCTATGTTTCATGATAAGATATAATATTGAATGTGGTGTTTTATATATACCTCGCATTCACTTCAAAAGGATGTAAATGCGAAACTTCCTTACTAGGAAATAGCGCTTCCAGATGTCTACGAAACGAAACAATAGAGTTCTAATGCTTCTTAAAACAAGATGTCGCATCACATTTCTATGTTTCATGATAAGGTATAGTATTCATTGCGAAATGCCACTTATACCTCGCCTACACTTCAGGTGAATGTAAATGCGACACTCCCTTACTAGGAAATAGCACTTGCAGATGTCTACGTATCGGAGCAATAGAGTTCTAATGTTTCTTAAAACGGGATATCGCATCTCATTTCTATGTTCCATGATAGGATATAATATTCATTGCGAATTGTCTTGTGTTCCTCGTATTCAATTCAAACGAACGTATATGCGACACATCCTTCCTAGGAAATAGCGTTTGCAGATGTCTACGTATCGTAGCATTAGAGTTCTATTGCTTCTTGAAACGAGATATCGTAACTCATTTCTATATTTCATAATAAGATATAATATTCATTGCGAAGTGTCATGTATACCTCGTATTCACTTCAACAGATTGTGAATGCGACTCTTCCTTGCTAGGAAGTTGCGTTTCCAGATGTCTAGGTATCGAAACAATAGAGTTCTAATGCATCTTAAAACGATATGTCGCATCTCATCTCTATGTTTCATGATAAGATATAATATTCATTGCGAAGTGTTATGCATACCACGCAAACATTTCAAATGAATGTAAATGCGACAGTTCCTTGCTAGGAAATGGCGTTTGCAGATGTCTGCGTATCGAAGCAATAGAGTTCTAATGCTTCTTAAATCGCGAAATCGCATCCCATTTCTGTTTTGTGATAAGATGTAATATTCATTGTGGAGTGTTATGCATACCTCGTATTCCCTTCAAAAGAATGTAAATGCAACACTTCCTTGCTAGGATGTTGCGTTTGCAGTTGTCTACGTATCGAAGCATTAGAATTCCAATGCTTGTTAAATCGCAATATCGCATCTCATTTCTATGTTTCATGATAAGATATAATATTCATCGTGCAGTGTTTGTATACTTCGTAGTCACTTCAAACGAAACGAAATGCGACACTTCCCTGCTAGGAAATAGTGTTGGCAGATGTCTGCGTATCGAAGCAATAGAGGTCCTATGCTTCTTAAATCGCAATATCGCATCTCATTTCTATGTGTCATGATAACATATAATATTAATTGCGAAGTGTCATGTATACCTCGCATACACTTCAAATGAATGTAAATGTGACACTTCACTGCTAGGAAATAGCGTTTGCAGATGTCTACGCATCGAAGGAATAGGGTTCTAACGCTTCTTAAAACGCAATATAGCATTTCACTTCTATGTTTCATGTTAAGTTATAATACTCATTGCGAAATGTCATGTATACCTCGCACTCACTTAAAAAGAATGTTAATGCGACACTCCCTTGCTGGGAAATCGCGTTTCCATATGTCTACGTATCGAAACAATACAGTTCTAATGCTTCTTAAAACGAAATGTCGCATCTTATATCTATGTTTCATGATAAGATATAATATTCATTGCGAAGTGTCATGTGCACCTCATATTCACTTCAAAAGAATGTAAAGGCGACACTTCCTTGCTAGGAAATAGCGTTCGCAGATGTCTGCTTATCGTAGCAATAGAGATCTAATGCTTCTTAAAACGCGATATCGCGTCTCACGTCTATGTTTCATGATAAGATATAATATTTATTGCGAAGTGTCACTTATCCCTCGCATAAACTTCAAATGAATGTAAGTGCGACACTTCCTTGCTATTAAATAGCGTTTGCAAATGTCTACGTGTAGTCCCAATAGATTTATAATGCCCTTTAAATCGCGATATCGCATCTCATTTCTATGTTTCATGACAAGATATAATATTCATTGTGGAGTGTTATGTATACCTCGTATTCACTTCAAAAGAATGTAAATGCGACACTTACTTCTAGGAAATAGCGTTTGCAGTTATCTACGTATCGTAGCAATAGATTTCAAATGCTTCTTAAAACGCCATAGCTAATCTCAGTTCTATATTTCAAGATAATATACAATATTCTTTGCGAAGTGCCATGTATACCTCGTATTCACTTAAAAAGAATGTAAATGCTATACTTCCTTGCTAGGAAAAAGCGTCTGCAGATGTCTACGTATCGAAGCAACATAGTTCTAATGCTTCTTAAGGCGAGATATCGCAACTCATTTCTATGTTTCATGATAACATATAATATTCATTGCGAAGTTTCTGCTATACCTCTCATACCCTTCAAATGATTGTAAATGCGACACTCCCTTGCTAGGAAATAGCGTTTGCAGTTATCTACGTATCGTAACAGTAGATTTCAAATGCTTCTTAAAACGCCATAGCGCATCTCATTTCTATGTTTCATGATAAGATATAATATTCATTGTGCAGGGCTATGTGTACCTCGTATTCACTTCAAGAGAATGTAAATGGGACACTTCCTTGCTAGGAAATAGCGTTGGCACATGTCTGCGTATCGAAGCAATAAAGTTCTAATGCTTCTTAAATCGCCAAATCGCATTTCACTTCTATGTTTCATGATAAGATATAATATTCATTGTGGAGTGTTACGTATACCTCGTACTCACTTCAAAATGATGATAATGCGTCACTTCCTTGCTAGGAAATAGCGTTGGCAGATGTCTACGTATGGAAGCAATAGAGTTCTAGTGCTTTTTAAAACGCGATATCGCATCTCATTTCTATGTTTCAGGATAATATATAATATTCATTTCGAAGTGTCATGTATACCTCGTATTCACTTCAAAAGAATGTAAATGCGATACTTTCTTGCTAGGACGTAGCGTTTGCAGACATCTACGAATCGAAGCAATGGAGTTCTAATGTTTCTTAAAACGAGATATCGCATCTCATTTCTATGTTTCATGATAAGGCATAATATTCATTGCGAAGGGTCATGTATACCTAGTATTCACTCCAAAGAATGTAAGTGCGACACTTGCTTGCCAGGAAGTAGCGTTTGCAGATGTCTACGTATCGAAGCAATAGTGTCCTAATGCTTCTTAAAACGCGATATCGCATCTCATTTCTATGTTTCATGATAAAATATAATATTCATTAAGGAGGGTTATGTATATCTCGCTTAAACTTAAAAAGAATGTAAACGCGACACATCCTTGCTAGGAAATAGCGTTTCCAGATGTCTACGTATCGAAACAATAGAGATCTGATGCTTCTTAAATCGCGATATCGCAACTCATTTCTATATTTCGTGATAAGATACAATATTCATTGTGGATTGCTATGTATACCTCGTAGACGCTCCAGAAGAATGCAAATGCGACACTTCCTAGCTAGGATATAGAGATGGCAGATGTCTACGTATGGAAGCAATAGAGTTCTATTGCTTTTTAAAACGCGATATCGCATCTCATTTCTATGTTTCATGATAAGATATAATATTCATTTCGAAGTGTCATGTATACCTCGTATTCACTTTAAAAGAATGTAACTGCGACACTTCCTTGCTAGGAAATAGCATTTGCAGATGCCTACGTATCGTAGCAATAGAGTTCTAATGCTTCTTAAAACGCGATATCGCATCTCATTTCTACGTTTCATGATAAGATATAATATTCATTGCGAAGTATAATGTATACCTCGTATTCTCTTAAAAAGAATGTAAACGCGACACTTCCGTGCTAAGAAATAGCGTTTGCAGATTTCTCCGTATCGAAGCAGTAGATTTCTATTGCTTTTAAAATCGGGATAACGCATCTCATTTCTATGTTTCGTGATAAGATATAATATTCATTGTGGAGTGTTATATCTACCTCGCATTCACTTCAAAAGAATGTAATTGCGACACTTCCTTGCAAGGAAATAGCGTTTCCAGATGACTAGGCATCGAAACAATAGAGTTCTAATGCTTCTTAAAACGAGATGTCGCACTTCATTTCTATGTTTCATGATGAGATATAATATTCATTGCGAAGTGTCATGTATACCTCTTATTTACTTCAAAAGAACGTAAATGCAACAATTCCTTGCTAGGAAATAGCAATTGCAGATGTCTACGTATCGCAGTAATGGGGTTCTAATGCTCCTCAAATCGCGACATAGCATCTCACTTCGATGTCTCACTATAAGATATAATATTAATTGTGCGGTGTTATGTATACCTCGTATTCACCTCAAATGAATGTAAATGCGACTCTTCCTTGCTAGGAAATAGCGTTGGCAGATGTCTACGTATCGAAGCAGTAGAATTCTAATGCTTCTTAAATCGCCGTATTGCATCTCATTTCTATGTTTCATGATAGGATATAATATTCATTGCGAAGTGCCACTTATACCTGCCAAACATTTCAAATGAATGTAAATGCGACACTTCATTGCTAGGAAATAGAGTTTGCAGATGTCTACGTATCGTAGCAATACGGTTATAACGCTTCTTAAAATGCGATATCGCATCTTATTTCTACGTCTCCCAATAAGATATAACATTCATTGCGAAGTGTCATGTGTACTTGGCATACACTTCAAATGGATGTAAATGCGACACTTCCTTGCTAGGAAATAGCGTTGGCAGATGTCTACGCATCGTAGCAATACAGATCTAATGTTTGTTAAAACGCGATATCGCATCTCATTTCTATGTTCCATGTTAAGATATAATATTCATTGCGAAGTGTCATTTATACCTCGTATTCACTTCAAAAGAATGTAAATGCGACACTTCCTTGCTATTAAATAGCGTTTGCAGGTGTCTACGTTTCGAAGTAATAGAGTTCTAGTGCTACTTATATCGCGTTAACGCATGTCATTCCTATGTTTCCTGATAAGGTATAATATTCATCTTGGAGTGTTATGTATACCTCGTATTCACTTAAAAAGAATGTAAAGGCGACACTTCCTTGCTAGGAAATACCGATTGCAAATGTCTACATATCGTGGCTATAGAGTTCTGATTCTTCTCAAATCGCGATATCGCATCTCATTTCTATGTTTCGTGATAAGGTATAATATTTATTGTGGAATGTTATGTATTCCTCGTTTTCACTTCAAAAGAATGTAAATGCGACACTTTCTTGCTACTAAATAGCGTTTGCAGATTTCTACGTATCGAAGTAATAGTGTTCTAATGCTACTTATATCGCGTTAACGCATGTCATTTCTTTGTTCCGAGATAAGGTATAATATTCATCGTGGAGTGTTATGTATACCTTGTATTCACTTCAAAAAAATGTAAATGCGACACTTCCTAGCTAGGAAATAGCGTTTGCAGATGTCTACGTATCGTAGGAATAGAGTTCTAATGCTTCTCAAAACGCGATATCGCATCTCATTTCTATGTTTCATGATAAGGTATAATATTCATAGCGACGTGTCATGTATACCTCATACTCACTTCAAAAGCATATGAATGCGACACTTCCCTGGAAGGAAATAGCGTTTGCTGATGTCTACGTATCGTAGCTCTAGAGATCTAATGCTCCTTAAATCGCGATATCGCATCTCATTTCTATGTTTCATGATAAGATATAATATTTATTGCGAAGTGTCACTTATCCCTCGCATAAACTTCAAATGAATGTAAGTGCGACACTTCCTTGCTATTAAATAGCGTTTGCAAATGTCTACGTGTAGTCCCAATAGATTTATAATGCCCTTTAAATCGCGATATCGCATCTCATTTCTATGTTTCATGACAAGATATAATATTCATTGTGGAGTGTTATGTATACCTCGTATTCACTTCAAAAGAATGTAAATGTGACACTTCCTTCTAGGAAATAGCGTTTGCAGTTATCTACGTATCGTAGCAATATATTTCAAATGCTTCTTAAAACGCCATAGCTAATCTCAGTTCTATATTTCAAGATAATATACAATATTCTTTGCGAAGTGCCATGTATACCTCGTATTCACTTAAAAAGAATGTAAATGCTATACTTCCTTGCTAGGAAAAAGCGTCTGCAGATGTCTACGTATCGAAGCAACATAGTTCTAATGCTTCTTAAGGCGAGATATCGCAACTCATTTCTATGTTTCATGATAACATATAATATTCATTGCGAAGTTTCTGCTATACCTCTCATACCCTTCAAATGATTGTAAATGCGACACTCCCTTGCTAGGAAATAGCGTTTGCAGTTATCTACGTATCGTAACAGTAGATTTCGAATGCTTCTTAAAACGCCATAGCGCATCTCATTTCTATGTTTCATGATAAGATATAATATTCATTGTGCAGTGCTATGTGTACCTCGTATTCACTTCAAGAGAATGTAAATGCGACACTTCCTTGCTAGGAAATAGCGTTGGCACATGTCTGCGTATCGAAGCAATAAAGTTCCAATGCTTCTTAAATCGCCAAATCGCATTTCACTTCTATGTTTCATGATAAGATATAATATTCATTGTGGAGTGTTACGTATACCTCGTACTCACTTCAAAAGGATGATAATGCGTCACTTCCTTGCTAGGAAATAGCGTTGGCAGATGTCTATGTATCGTAGCAATAGAGTTCTAATGCTTCTCAAAACGCGAAATCGCATCTCATTTCTATGTTTCAGGATAAGATATAATATTCATTTCGAAGTGTCATGTATACCTCGTATTCACATCAAAAGAATGTAAATGCGATACTTTCTTGCTAGGACGTAGCGTTTGCAGACATCTACGAATCGAAGCAATGGAGTTCTTATGTTTCTTAAAACGAGATATCGCATCTCATTTCTATGTTTCATGATAAGGCATAATATTCATTGCGAAGTGTCATGTATACCTAGTATTCACTCCAAAGAATGTAAGTGCGACACTTCCTTGCCAGGAAGTAGCGTTTGCAGATGTCTACGTATCGAAGCAATAGTGTCCTAATGCTTCTCAAAACGCGATATCGCATCTCATTTCCATGTATCATAATAAGATATAATATTCATTGTGCAGTGCTATGTGTACCTCGTATTCACTTCAAGAGAATGTAAATGCGACACTTCCTTGCTAGGAAATAGCGTTGGTACATGTCTGCGTATCGAAGCAATAAAGTTCTAATGCTTCTTAAATCGCCAAATCGCATTTCATTTCTATGTTTCATGATAAGATATAATATTCATTCCGAAGTGATATGTATACCTCGTATTCACTTCAAAAGAATGTAACTGCGACACTTCCTTGCTAGGAAGTAGCGTTTCAGATGCCTTCGTATCGTAGCAATAGAGTTCTAATGCTTCTTAAAACGCGAAATCGCATCTCATTTCTATGTTTCACGATAAGATACAATAATGATTGGGAAGTGTCGTGTATACCTCGCATTCACTTCAAATGAATGTAAGTGCGACACTTCCTAGCTAGGATATAGCGATGGCAGATGTCTACGTATGGAAGCAATAGAGTTCTAGTGCTTTTTAAAACGCGATATCGCATCTCATTTCTATGTTTCATGATAAGATATAATATTCATTTCGAAGTGTCATGTATACCTCGTATTCACTTTAAAAGAATGTAACTGCGACACTTCCTTGCTAGGAAATAGCGTTTGCAGATGTCTACGTTTCGAAGCAATAGAGTTCTAATGCTTCTTAAAACGCGATATCACATCACATTTCTATGTTTCGTGATAAGATATAATATTCATTGCGAAGTTTCATATATACCTTGTATTTACTTCAGAGGAATGTAAATGTTACTCTTCCCTGCTAGGAAATAGCGTTTGCAGATGTCTACGTATCGTAGCAAGCGTGTCATAATGATTCTTAGAACGAGATATCGCATCTCATTTCTATGTTTCATGATAACATATAATATTCATTGCGAAGTGTTATGTATACCTCGCATACACTTCAAATGAATGTAAATGCGACACTTCCTTGCTAGGAAATAGAGTTTGCAGATGTTTACGTATCGTAGCAAGCGTGTTATAATGCTCCTTAAAAAACGAGATATCGCATCTCATTTCTATGTTTCATGACAACATATAATATTCATTGCGAAGTGTTATGTATACCTCGCATACACTTCAAATGAATGTAAATGCGACACTTCCTTGCTAGGAAATAGCGATTGCAGATGTCTACGTATCGAAGCAATAGGGTTCTAATGCTTCTTGCAACGGGATATCGCATCTCATTTCTATGTTTCATGATAAGATATTATATTTATTGCGAAGTGTCACGTTTACATCGCATACACTTCAAATGAATGTAAATGCGTCACTTCCTTGCTAGGAAATAGCGTTTGCAGATGTCTACGTATCGAAGCAAAAGGGTTCTATCGCTTCTTAAAACGCGATATCACATCACATTTCTATGTTTCATGATAAGATATAATATTCATTGCGAAGTTTCATGTATTCCTCGTATTCACTTCAAATGAATGTAAATGCGACACTTCCTTGCTAGGAAATAGAGTTTGCAGATGTCTACGTATCGTAGCAAGCGTGTTATAAGGCTTCTTAAAACGAGATATCGCTTCTCCTTTCTATGTTTCATGACAACATATAATATTCATTGCGAAGTATTATGTATACCTCGCATACACTTCAAATGAATGCAAATGCGACACTTCCTTGCTTGGAAATAGCGATTGCAAATGTCTACGTATCGAAGCAATAAAGTTCTAATGCTTCTTGAAACGGGATATCGCAACTCATCTCTATGTTTCATGATAAGATATATTATTCATTGCGGAGTTTCATGTATTCATCGTATTCACTTCAAATGAATGTAAATGCGACACTTCCTTGCTAGGAAATAGAGTTTGCAGATGTCTACGTATCGAAGCAATAAAGTTCTAATGCATCTTATATCGCGATATCGCATCTCATTTCTATGTTTCATGATAATATATAATATTCATTGTGCAATGTTATGTATACCTCGCATTCACTTCAAAAGAATGTAAATGCGACACTTCCTTGCTAGGAAATAGCGTTTGCAGACGTCTACGTATCGAAGCATTAGAGTTCTAATGCTTCTTGAAACGGGATATCGCATCTCATTTCTATGCTTCATGATAAGATGTAATATTCATTGCGAAGTTTCATGTATTCCGCGTATTCACTACAAATGAATGTAAATGCGACTCTTCCTTGCTAGGAAATAGACTTTGCAGATGTCTACGTATCGTACCAAGCGTGTTATAATGCTTCTTAAAACGAGATATCGCATCTCATTTCTATGTTTCATGAGAACATATAATATTCATTGCAGAGTGTTATGTATACCTCGCATACACTTCAAATGAATGTAGATGCGACACTTCCTTGCTAGGAAATAGCGATTGCAGATTTCTGCGTATCGTAGCATTAGATTTCTATTGCATCTCAAAACGCGATGTCGCATCTCATTTCTATGCTTGATGATAAGAAATAATATTCATTGCGAAGTTTCATGTATTCCTCGTATTCACTTCAAATGAATGTAAATGCGACACTTCCTTGCTAGGAAATAGCGCTTGCAGACGTCTACGTATCGAAGCAATAGTGTTCTAATGCTTCTTGAAACGAGATATCGCATCTCATTTCCATGTTTCATGATAAGATACAATATTAATTGCCAAGTGTCATGTATACCTGGTATTCACTTCAGAAGAATGTAAGTGCTACACTTCCTTGCTAGGAAAGAGCGTTTGCAGATGTCTACGTATCGAAGCAATAGAGTTCTAATGCTGCTTAAATCGCGATATCGCATCTCATTTCTATGTTACATGATAGGACATAATATTCATTGTGGAGGGTTATGCATATCTCGTCTACACTTAAAAAGAATGTAAATGCGACACTTCCTTGCTAGGAAGTAGCTTTCCAGATGTCTACGTATCGTAGCAATAGTGTTCTAATGCTTCTTAAAGAGCGATATCGCATCTCATTCCAATGTTTCATGATAAGATATAATATTCATTGTGGGGTATTATGCATACCTCGTACTCACTTCAAAAGAATGCAAATGCGACACTCCCTTGCTTTGAAATAGTGTTTGCAGATGACTGCGTATCGAATCAATAGGGATCTGATGCTTCTTAAGACGGGATATCGCATCTCATTTCTATGTCTCGTGATAAGATATAATATTCATTGTGGGGTATTATGCATACCTCGTATTCACTTCAAAAACATGCAAATGCGACACTGCCTTGCTAGGAAGCAGCGTATGCAGATGTCTACGTATCGAAGCAATAGATTTCTAATGCTTCTTAAAATGGGATATCGCATCTCATTTCTATGTTTCATGATAAGATATAATATTCATTGTGCAATGTTATGTGTACCTCGCATTCACTTCAAAAGAATGTAGATGCGACACTTACTTGCTAGGAAATAGTGTTTGCAGATGTCTGCGTATCGTAGCAATAGAGTTATAATGTTCTTAAGTGGCGAGATCGCATCTTAATTCTATGTTTCGTGATAAGATATAATATTAATTGCGAAGTGTCATGTATACCTTGTATTCACTTCAGAAAAATGTAAATGCGACTCTTCCTTGCTAGGAAATAGCGTTTGCAGATGTCTACGTATCGAAGCAGGAGTGTTCTAATGCTCCTTAAAACGCGATATCGCATCTCATTGCTATGTCTCATGATAAGGTATAATATTCATTGCGAAGTGTCACGTATACCTCGCATACACTTGAAATGAATGTAAATGCGACACTTCCTTGCTAGGAAGTAGCGTTTGCAGATGACTACGTACCGAAGCAATGGAGTTCTATTGTTTCTTAAAACGCGATATCGCATCCCATTTCTATGTCTCACGATAAGATATAATATTCATTGCGAAGTATTATGTATTCCTTACCTACGCTTCAAATGAATGTAAATGCGACACTTCCTTTATAGGAAATAGCGTTTCCAGATGTCTACGTACCGAAGCAATAGAGTTCTAATGCTTCTTAAATCGCGATTTCGCATCTCATTTCTATGTTTCATGATAAGATATAATATTCATTGTGCATTGTTATGTATACCTCGTATTCACTTCAAAAAAATGTAAATGCGACACTTGCTTGCTAGGAAATAGCGTTTGCAGATGTCTACGTATCGTAGCGTTAGAGTTCTAATGCTTCTCAAAACGCGACATCGCATCACATTTCTATGTGTCATGATGAGATATAATATTCATTGCGAAGTGTCATGTATACCTCGTATTCACTTCAAAAGAATGTAAATGCGACACTTCCTTGCTAGGAAATAGCGTTCCCAGATGTCTACGTATAGAAACAATAGGGTTCTAATGCTTCTTCAAACGAGACTTCGCATCTCATTTCTATGTTTCATGATGAGATATAATATTCATTGCGAAGAGTCATGTATACCTCGTATTCAAATCAAAGGAAAGTAAATGCGACACTTCCTTGCTAGGAACTAGCATTTGCAGATGTCTACTTATTGTAGCAAATAGAGTTCTAATGCTTCTTAAAACGCGATATCGCATTTCATTTCTATGTTTCATGATGATATAATATTCATTGCGAAGTGTCATGTAAACCTCGTATTCGCTTCAGAAGAATGTAAATGCGACACTTCCTTGCTAGGAAATAGCGATGGCAGATGTCTACGTATCGAAGCAATAGATTCCTAATGCTTCTTAAAACGAGATATCGCATCTCATTTCAATTTATTATGATAAGATATAATATTCACTGCGAAGTGTCACGTATACTTCGTATTCACATCAAATGAATGTAAATGCGACACTTCCTTGCTAGGAAATAGAGTTTGTAGATGTCTACGTATCGAAGCAATAAAGTTCTAATGCATCTTATATCGCGATATCGCATCTCATTTCTATGTTTCATGATAATATATAATATTCATTGTGCAATGTTATGTATACCTCGCATTCACTTCAAAAGAATGTAAATGCGACACTTCCTTGCTAGGAAATAGCGTTTGCAGACGTCTACGTATCGAAGCATTAGAGTTCTAATGCTTCTTGAAACGGGATATCGCATCTCATTTCTATGCTTCATGATAAGATGTAATATTCATTGCGAAGTTTCATGTATTCCGCGTATTCACTACAAATGAATGTAAATGCGACTCTTCCTTGCTAGGAGATAGACTTTGCAGATGTCTACGTATCGTACCAAGCGTGTTATAATGCTTCTTAAAACGAGATATCGCATCTCATTTCTATGTTTCATGAGAACATATAATATTCATTGCAGAGTGTTATGTATACCTCGCATACACTTCAAATGAATGTAGATGCGACACTTCCTTGCTAGGAAATAGCGATTGCAGATTTCTGCGTATCGTAGCATTAGATTTCTATTGCATCTCAAAACGCGATATCGCATCTCATTTCTATGCTTGATGATAAGAAATAATATTCATTGCGAAGTTTCATGTATTCCTCGTATTCACTTCAAATGAATGTAAATGCGACACTTCCTTGCTAGGAAATAGCGCTTGCAGACGTCTACGTATCGAAGCAATAGTGTTCTAATGCTTCTTGAAACGAGATATCGCATCTCATTTCCATGTTTCATGATAAGATACAATATTAATTGCCAAGTGTCATGTATACCTGGTATTCACTTCAGAAGAATGTAAGTGCTACACTTCCTTGCTAGGAAAGAGCGTTTGCAGATGTCTACGTATCGAAGCAATAGAGTTCTAATGCTGCTTAAATCGCGATATCGCATCTCATTTCTATGTTACATGATAGGACATAATATTCATTGTGGAGGGTTATGCATATCTCGTCTACACTTAAAAAGAATGTAAATGCGACACTTCCTTGCTAGGAAGTAGCTTTCCAGATGTCTACGTATCGTAGCAATAGTGTTCTAATGCTTCTTAAAGAGCGATATCGCATCTCATTCCAATGTTTCATGATAAGATATAATATTCATTGTGGGGTATTATGCATACCTCGTACTCACTTCAAAAGAATGCAAATGCGACACTCCCTTGCTTTGAAATAGTGTTTGCAGATGACTGCGTATCGAATCAATAGGGATCTGATGCTTCTTAAGACGGGATATCGCATCTCATTTCTATGTCTCGTGATAAGATATAATATTCATTGTGGGGTATTATGCATACCTCGTATTCACTTCAAAAACATGCAAATGCGACACTGCCTTGCTAGGAAGCAGCGTATGCAGATGTCTACGTATCGAAGCAATAGATATCTAATGCTTCTTAAAATGGGATATCGCATCTCATTTCTATGTTTCATGATAAGATATAATATTCATTGTGCAATGTTATGTGTACCTCGCATTCACTTCAAAAGAATGTAGATGCGACACTTACTTGCCAGGAAATAGCGTTTGCAGATGTCTGCGTATCGTAGCAATAGAGTTATAATGTTCTTAAATGGCGAGATCGCATCTTAATTCTATGTTTCGTGATAAGATATATTATTCATTGCGGAGTTTCATGTATTCATCGTATTCACTTCAAATGAATGTAAATGCGACACTTCCTTGCTAGGAAATAGAGTTTGCAGATGTCTACGTATCGAAGCAATAAAGTTCTAATGCATCTTATATCGCGATATCGCATCTCATTTCTATGTTTCATGATAATATATAATATTCATTGTGCAATGTTATGTATACCTCGCATTCACTTCAAAAGAATGTAAATGCGACACTTCCTTGCTAGGTAATAGCGTTTGCATACGTCTACGTATCGAAGCATTAGAGTTCTAATGCTTCTTGAAACGGGATATCGCATCTCATTTCTATGCTTCATGATAAGATGTAATATTCATTGCGAAGTTTCATGTATTCCGCGTATTCACTACAAATGAATGTAAATGCGACTCTTCCTTGCTAGGAAATAGACTTTGCAGATGTCTACGTATCGTACCAAGCGTGTTATAATGCTTCTCAAAACGAGATATCGCATCTCATTTCTATGTTTCATGAGAACATATAATATTCATTGCAGAGTGTTATGTATACCTCGCATACACTTCAAATGAATGTAGATGCGACACTTCCTTGCTAGGAAATAGCGATTGCAGATTTCTGCGTATCGTAGCATTAGATTTCTATTGCATCTCAAAACGCGATATCGCATCTCATTTCTATGCTTGATGATAAGAAATAATATTCATTGCGAAGTTTCATGTATTCCTCGTATTCACTTCAAATGAATGTAAATGCGACACTTCCTTGCTAGGAAATAGCGCTTGCAGACGTCTACGTATCGAAGCAATAGTGTTCTAATGCTTCTTGAAACGAGATATCGCATCTCATTTCCATGTTTCATGATAAGATACAATATTAATTGCCAAGTGTCATGTATACCTGGTATTCACTTCAGAAGAATGTAAGTGCTACACTTCCTTGCTAGGAAAGAGCGTTTGCAGATGTCTACGTATCGAAGCAATAGAGTTCTAATGCTGCTTAAATCGCGATATCGCATCTCATTTCTATGTTACATGATAGGACATAATATTCATTGTGGAGGGTTATGCATATCTCGTCTACACTTAAAAAGAATGTAAATGCGACACTTCCTTGCTAGGAAGTAGCTTTCCAGATGTCTACGTATCGTAGCAATAGTGTTCTAATGCTTCTTAAAGAGCGATATCGCATCTCATTCCAATGTTTCATGATAAGATATAATATTCATTGTGGGGTATTATGCATACCTCGTACTCACTTCAAAAGAATGCAAATGCGACACTCCCTTGCTTTGAAATAGTGTTTGCAGATGACTGCGTATCGAATCAATAGGGATCTGATGCTTCTTAAGACGGGATATCGCATCTCATTTCTATGTCTCGTGATAAGATATAATATTCATTGTGGGGTATTATGCATACCTCGTATTCACTTCAAAAACATGCAAATGCGACACTGCCTTGCTAGGAAGCAGCGTATGCAGATGTCTACGTATCGAAGCAATAGATTTCTAATGCTTCTTAAAATGGGATATCGCATCTCATTTCTATGTTTCATGATAAGATATAATATTCATTGTGCAATGTTATGTGTACCTCGCATTCACTTCAAAAGAATGTAGATGCGACACTTACTTGCTAGGAAATAGTGTTTGCAGATGTCTGCGTATCGTAGCAATAGAGTTATAATGTTCTTAAGTGGCGAGATCGCATCTTAATTCTATGTTTCGTGATAAGATATAATATTAATTGCGAAGTGTCATGTATACCTTGTATTCACTTCAGAAAAATGTAAATGCGACTCTTCCTTGCTAGGAAATAGCGTTTGCAGATGTCTACGTATCGAAGCAGGAGTGTTCTAATGCTCCTTAAAACGCGATATCGCATCTCATTGCTATGTCTCATGATAAGGTATAATATTCATTGCGAAGAGTCACGTATACCTCGCATACACTTGAAATGAATGTAAATGCGACACTTCCTTGCTAGGAAGTAGCGTTTGCAGATGACTACGTACCGAAGCAATGGAGTTCTATTGTTTCTTAAAACGCGATATCGCATCCCATTTCTATGTCTCACGATAAGATATAATATTCATTGCGAAGTATTATGTATTCCTTACCTACGCTTCAAATGAATGTAAATGCGACACTTCCTTTATAGGAAATAGCGTTTCCAGATGTCTACGTACCGAAGCAATAGAGTTCTAATGCTTCTTAAATCGCGATTTCGCATCTCATTTCTATGTTTCATGATAAGATATAATATTCATTGTGCATTGTTATGTATACCTCGTATTCACTTCAAAAAAATGTAAATGCGACACTTGCTTGCTAGGAAATAGCGTTTGCAGATGTCTACGTATCGTAGCGTTAGAGTTCTAATGCTTCTCAAAACGCGACATCGCATCACATTTCTATGTGTCATGATGAGATATAATATTCATTGCGAAGTGTCATGTATACCTCGTATTCACTTCAAAAGAATGTAAATGCGACACTTCCTTGCTAGGAAATAGCGTTCCCAGATGTCTACGTATAGAAACAATAGGGTTCTAATGCTTCTTCAAACGAGACTTCGCATCTCATTTCTATGTTTCATGATGAGATATAATATTCATTGCGAAGAGTCATGTATACCTCGTATTCAAATCAAAGGAAAGTAAATGCGACACTTCCTTGCTAGGAACTAGCATTTGCAGATGTCTACTTATTGTAGCAAATAGAGTTCTAATGCTTCTTAAAACGCGATATCGCATTTCATTTCTATGTTTCATGATGATATAGTATTCATTGCGAAGTGTCATGTAAACCTCGTATTCGCTTCAGAAGAATGTAAATGCGACAATTCCTTGCTAGGAAATAGCGATGGCAGATGTCTACGTATCGAAGCAATAGATTCCTAATGCTTCTTAAAACGAGATATCGCATCTCATTTCAATTTATTATGATAAGATATAATATTCACTGCGAAGTGTCACGTATACTTCGTATTCACATCAAATGAATGTAAATGCGACACTTCCCTGCAAGGAATTAGAGCTTGCAATTGTTTACGTATCGTAGCATTAGAGTTCTAATGCTACTAAAAACGCGATATCGCATCTCATTTCTATGTCTTATGATAAGCTTTAATATTCATTTTGCAGTGTTATGATTTCCTCGTATTCACTTCAAATATTGTAAATGCGACACTTCCTTGCAAGGAATTAGCGCTTGCAATTGTTTACGTATCGTAGCATTAGAGTTCTAATGCTACTAAAAACGCGATATCGCATCTCATTTCTATGTCTTATGATAAGCTATAATATTCATTTTGCAGTGTTATGTATTCCTCGTATTCACTTCAAATATTGTAAATGCGACACTTCCTTGCTTGGAAATAGCGTTTGCAGGTGTCTACGTATCGAAGTAATAGGTTTCTAATGCTCCTTAAATCGTCATATCGCATCTCATTTCTATGTTTCATGATAAGATATAATATTCATTGTGCAGTGTTATGTGTACCCCGTATTCACATCAAAAGTATGAAAATACGACACAACCTTGCTAGGAAATTGCGTTTGCAGAAGTCTACGTATCGTAGCATTAGAGTTCTAATGCTTCTGAGAACGCAATATCGCATCTCATTTCTATGTTTCATGATAGAATGTAATATTCATTGCGAAGTGTCATGTATATCTCGCATACACTTCAAATGAATGGAAATGCGACACTCCCATGCTAGGAAATAGCGTTTGCAGATGTCTACGTATCGTAGCATTAGAGTTCTAATGCTTCTGAGAACGCAATATCGCATCTCATTTCTATGTTTCATGATAGTATGTAATTTTCATTGCGAAGTGTTATGTATACCTCGCATACACTTCAATTGAATGTAAATGCGACACTTCCTTGCTAGGAAATAGCGTTTGCAGATGTCTACGTATCTAAGCAATACAGTTCTATTGCTTCTTAAATCGCGATATCGCATCTCATTTCTATGTTTCATGATAAGACATAATATTCATTAGGAAGTGTCATGTATACCTCGCATACACTTCAAATGAATGTAAATGCGACAATTCCGAGCGAGGAAATAGCGTTTGCAGATGTCAACGTTCGAAGCAATAGAGTTCTAATGCTTCTTAAATCGCGATATCGCATCTCATTTCTATGTTTCATCATAAGATATAATATTCATTGCAAAGTGTCTTGTATACCACGCATACACTTCAAACGAAATAAAAGGCGACACATCCTTGTCAGGAACTACCGGTTGCAGATGCCTACGTATCGTAGCTATTGAGTTCTGATGCTACTTAAATCGCGATGTCGCATCTCATTTCAATGTTTCGTGATAAGGTATAATATTCATTGCGCAGTGTCATGTATACCTCGTATTCGCTTGATAAGAATGTAAATGCGACACTTCCTTGCTAGGAAATAGCGTCTGCAGATGTCCACGTATCGTAGAAATAGAGTTCTAATTCTTCTTAAAACGCGATATAGCATCTCATTTCTATGTTTCATTATAAGATATAATATTCATTGCGAAGTGTTATGTATACCTCGCATACACTTCAAATGAATGTAAATGCCACACATCCCAGCTAGGAAATGCGATTTCCGATGACTTCGTATCGAAGCTATATGGTTCTAATGCTTCTTAAGACGCGATATCGCATATCAGTTATATGTTGCATGATGAGATATAATATTCATTGGGAAGTGCAATGAATACCACGTCTACACTTCAAAAGGATGTAAATGCCACACTTCTTTGCTAGGGAATGCGTTTCCAGATGTCTACGTATCGAAACAATAGGGTACTAGTTCTTCTTAAAACGCGATATAGCATCTCATTTCTATGTTTCATGATAAGATACAACATTCATTGCGAACTGTTAGGTATACCTCGTCTACACCTCTAAAGAATGTAAATGCCACACATCCCTGCTAGGGAATAGCGTTTCCAGATGTCCACGATTCGAAGCAATATATTTCTAATGCTTCTTAAAACGAGATATCGCATCTCATTTCTATGTTTTATGATAAGATATAATATTTATTGCGGAGTGTCATGTATACTTCGTATTCACTTCAAAAGAATGTAAATGCGACACTTCCTTGCTTGGAAATAGCGTTTGCAGGTGTCTACGTATCGAAGTAATAGGGTTCTAATGCTCCTTAAATCGTCATATCGCAACTCATTTCTATGTTTCATGATAAGATATAATATTCATTGTGCAGTGTTATGTGTACCCCGTATTCACATCAAAAGTATGAAAATACGACACTTCCTTGCTAGGAAATAGCGTTCCCAGATGTCTACGTATAGAAACAATAGGGTTCTAATGCTTCTTCAAACGAGACTTCGCATCTCATTTCTATGTTTCATGATGAGATATAATATTCATTGAGAAGAGTCATGTATACCTCGTATTCACATCAAAGGAAAGTAAATGCGACACTTCCTTGCTAGGAACTAGCATTTGCAGATGTCTACTTATTGTAGCAAATAGAGTTCTAGTGCTTCTTAAAACGCGATATCGCATTTCATTTCTATGTTTCATGATGATATAATATTCATTGCGAAGTGTCATGTAAACCTCGTATTCGCTTCAGAAGAATGTAAATGCGACACTTCCTTGCTAGGAAATAGCGATGGCAGATGTCTACGTATCGAAGCAATAGATTCCTAATGCTTCTTAAAACGAGATATCGCATCTCATTTCAATTCATTATGATAAGATATAATATTCACTGCGAAGTGTCACGTATACTTCGTATTCACACCAAATGAATGTAAATGCGACACTTCCCTGCAAGGAATTAGCGCTTGCAATTGTTTACGTATCGTAGCATTAGAGTTCTAATGCTACTAAAAACGCGATATCGCATCTCATTTCTATGTCTTATGATAAGCTATAATATTCATTTTGCAGTGTTATGTATTCCTCGTATTCACTTCAAATATTGTAAATGCGACACTTCCTTGCAAGGAAATAGCGTCTGCAGATGTCTTCGCATCGTAGCAATAGAATTCTAATGCTTCTTAAAACGCGATATCGAATCTCATTTCTATGTTTCATGATAAGATATAATATTCATTGCGAAGTGACATGTATACTTCGTATTCACTTCAAAAGAATGTAAATGCGACACTTCCTTGCTTGGAAATAGCGTTTGCAGATGTCAACGTTCGAAGCAATAGAGTTCTAATGCTTCTTAAATCGCGATATCGCATCTCATTTCTATGTTTCATCATAAGATATAATATTCATTGCAAAGTGTCTTGTATACCACGCATACACTTCAAACGAAATAAAAGGCGACACATCCTTGTCAGGAACTACCGGTTGCAGATGCCTACGTATCGTAGCTATTGAGTTCTGATGCTACTTAAATCGCGATGTCGCATCTCATTTCAATGTTTCGTGATAAGGTATAATATTCATTGCGCAGTGTCATGTATACCTCGTATTCGCTTGATAAGAATGTAAATGCGACACTTCCTTGCTAGGAAATAGCGTCTGCAGATGTCCACGTATCGTAGAAATAGAGTTCTAATTCTTCTTAAAACGCGATATAGCATCTCATTTCTATGTTTCATTATAAGATATAATATTCATTGCGAAGTGTTATGTATACCTCGCATACACTTCAAATGAATGTAAATGCCACACATCCCAGCTAGGAAATGCGATTTCCGATGACTTCGTATCGAAGCTATATGGTTCTAATGCTTCTTAAGACGCGATATCGCATATCAGTTATATGTTGCATGATGAGATATAATATTCATTGGGAAGTGCAATGAATACCACGTCTACACTTCAAAAGGATGTAAATGCCACACTTCTTTGCTAGGGAATGCGTTTCCAAATGTCTACGTATCGAAACAATAGGGTACTAGTTCTTCTTAAAACGCGATATAGCATCTCATTTCTATGTTTCATGATAAGATACAACATTCATTGCGAACTGTTAGGTATACCTCGTCTACACCTCTAAAGAATGTAAATGCCACACATCCCTGCTAGGGAATAGCGTTTCCAGATGTCCACGATTCGAAGCAATATATTTCTAATGCTTCTTAAAACGAGATATCGCATCTCATTTCTATGTTTTATGATAAGATATAATATTTATTGCGGAGTGTCATGTATACTTCGTATTCACTTCAAAAGAATGTAAATGCGACACTTCCTTGCTAGGAAATAGCGTTCCCAGATGTCTACGTATAGAAACAATAGGGTTCTAATGCTTCTTCAAACGAGACTTCGCATCTCATTTCTATGTTTCATGATGAGATATAATATTCATTGAGAAGAGTCATGTATACCTCGTATTCACATCAAAGGAAAGTAAATGCGACACTTCCTTGCTAGGAACTAGCATTTGCAGATGTCTACTTATTGTAGCAAATAGAGTTCTAGTGCTTCTTAAAACGCGATATCGCATTTCATTTCTATGTTTCATGATGATATAATATTCATTGCGAAGTGTCATGTAAACCTCGTATTCGCTTCAGAAGAATGTAAATGCGACACTTCCTTGCTAGGAAATAGCGATGGCAGATGTCTACGTATCGAAGCAATAGATTCCTAATGCTTCTTAAAACGAGATATCGCATCTCATTTCAATTCATTATGATAAGATATAATATTCACTGCGAAGTGTCACGTATACTTCGTATTCACACCAAATGAATGTAAATGCGACACTTCCCTGCAAGGAATTAGCGCTTGCAATTGTTTACGTATCGTAGCATTAGAGTTCTAATGCTACTAAAAACGCGATATCGCATCTCATTTCTATGTCTTATGATAAGCTATAATATTCATTTTGCAGTGTTATGTATTCCTCGTATTCACTTCAAATATTGTAAATGCGACACTTCCTTGCAAGGAAATAGCGTCTGCAGATGTCTTCGCATCGTAGCAATAGAATTCTAATGCTTCTTAAAACGCGATATCGAATCTCATTTCTATGTTTCATGATAAGATATAATATTCATTGCGAAGTGACATGTATACTTCGTATTCACTTCAAAAGAATGTAAATGCGACACTTCCTTGCTTGGAAATAGCGTTTGCAGATGTCTACGTTCGAAGCAATAGAGTTCTAATGCTTCTTAAATCGCGATATCGCATCTCATTTCTATGTTTCATCATAAGATATAATATTCATTGCAAAGTGTCTTGTATACCACGCATACACTTCAAACGAAATAAAAGGCGACACATCCTTCTCAGGAAATACCGGTTGCAGATGCCTACGTATCGTAGCTATAGAGTTCTGATGCTACTTAAATCGCGATGTCGCATCTCATTTCAATGTTTCGTGATAAGGTATAATATTCATTGCGCAGTGTCATGTATACCTCGTATTCGCTTCATACGAATGTAAATGCGACACTTCCTTGCTAGGAAATAGCGTCTGCAGATGTCCACGTATCGTAGAAATAGAGTTCTAATTCTTCTTAAAACGCGATATAGCATCTCATTTCTATGTTTCATTATAAGATATAATATTCATTGCGAAGTGTTATGTATACCTCGCATACACTTCAAATGAATGTAAATGCCACACATCCCAGCTAGGAAATGCGATTTCCGATGACTACGTATCGAAGCTATAAGGTTCTAATGCTTCTTAAGACGCGATATCGCATATCAGTTATATGTTTCATGATGAGATATAATATTCATTGGGAAGTGCAATGAATACCACGTCTACACTTCAAAAGGATGTAAATGCCACACTTCTTTGCTAGGGAATGCGTTTCCAGATGTCTACGTATCGAAACAATAGGGTACTAGTTCTTCTTAAAACGCGATATAGCATCTCATTTCTATGTTTCATGATAAGATACAACATTCATTGCGAACTGTTAGGTATACCTCGTCTACACCTCTAAAGAATGTAAATGCCACACATCCCTGCTAGGGAATAGCGTTTCCAGATGTCCACGATTCGAAGCAATATATTTCTAATGCTTCTTAAAACGAGATATCGCATCTCATTTCTATGTTTTATGATAAGATATAATATTTATTGCGGAGTGTCATGTATACTTCGTATTCACTTCAAAAGAATGTAAATGCGACACTTCCTTGCTTGGAAATAGCGTTTGCAGGTGTCTACGTATCGAAGTAATAGGGTTCTAATGCTCCTTAAATCGTCATATCGCAACTCATTTCTATGTTTCATGATAAGATATAATATTCATTGTGCAGTGTTATGTGTACCCCGTATTCACATCAAAAGTATGAAAATACGACACTTCCTTGCTAGGAAATAGCGTTCCCAGATGTCTACGTATAGAAACAATAGGGTTCTAATGCTTCTTCAAACGAGACTTCGCATCTCATTTCTATGTTTCATGATGAGATATAATATTCATTGAGAAGAGTCATGTATACCTCGTATTCACATCAAAGGAAAGTAAATGCGACACTTCCTTGCTAGGAACTAGCATTTGCAGATGTCTACTTATTGTAGCAAATAGAGTTCTAGTGCTTCTTAAAACGCGATATCGCATTTCATTTCTATGTTTCATGATGATATAATATTCATTGCGAAGTGTCATGTAAACCTCGTATTCGCTTCAGAAGAATGTAAATGCGACACTTCCTTGCTAGGAAATAGCGATGGCAGATGTCTACGTATCGAAGCAATAGATTCCTAATGCTTCTTAAAACGAGATATCGCATCTCATTTCAATTCATTATGATAAGATATAATATTCACTGCGAAGTGTCACGTATACTTCGTATTCACACCAAATGAATGTAAATGCGACACTTCCCTGCAAGGAATTAGCGCTTGCAATTGTTTACGTATCGTAGCATTAGAGTTCTAATGCTACTAAAAACGCGATATCGCATCTCATTTCTATGTCTTATGATAAGCTATAATATTCATTTTGCAGTGTTATGTATTCCTCGTATTCACTTCAAATATTGTAAATGCGACACTTCCTTGCAAGGAAATAGCGTCTGCAGATGTCTTCGCATCGTAGCAATAGAATTCTAATGCTTCTTAAAACGCGATATCGAATCTCATTTCTATGTTTCATGATAAGATATAATATTCATTGCGAAGTGACATGTATACTTCGTATTCACTTCAAAAGAATGTAAATGCGACACTTCCTTGCTTGGAAATAGCGTTTGCAGATGTCTACGTTCGAAGCAATAGAGTTCTAATGCTTCTTAAATCGCGATATCGCATCTCATTTCTATGTTTCATCATAAGATATAATATTCATTGCAAAGTGTCTTGTATACCACGCATACACTTCAAACGAAATAAAAGGCGACACATCCTTCTCAGGAAATACCGGTTGCAGATGCCTACGTATCGTAGCTATAGAGTTCTGATGCTACTTAAATCGCGATGTCGCATCTCATTTCAATGTTTCGTGATAAGTTATAATATTCATTGCGCAGTGTCATGTATACCTCGTATTCGCTTCATACGAATGTAAATGCGACACTTCCTTGCTAGGAAATAGCGTCTGCAGATGTCCACGTATCGTAGAAATAGAGTTCTAATTCTTCTTAAAACGCGATATAGCATCTCATTTCTATGTTTCATTATAAGATATAATATTCATTGCGAAGTGTTATGTATACCTCGCATACACTTCAAATGAATGTAAATGCCACACATCCCAGCTAGGAAATGCGATTTCCGATGACTACGTATCGAAGCTATAAGGTTCTAATGCTTCTTAAGACGCGATATCGCATATCAGTTATATGTTTCATGATGAGATATAATATTCATTGGGAAGTGCAATGAATACCACGTCTACACTTCAAAAGGATGTAAATGCCACACTTCTTTGCTAGGGAATGCGTTTCCAGATGTCTACGTATCGAAACAATAGGGTACTAATTCTTCTTAAAACGCGATATAGCATCTCATTTCTATGTTTCATGATAAGATACAACATTCATTGCGAACTGTTAGGTATACCTCGTCTACACCTCTAAAGAATGTAAATGCCACACATCCCTGCTAGGGAATAGCGTTTCCAGATGTCCACGATTCGAAGCAATATATTTCTAATGCTTCTTAAAACGCGAAATCGCATCTCATTTCTATGTTTCGTCATAAGGTATAATATTCATTGCGAAGTGTCATGTATACCTCGTATTCACTTCAAAAGTATGTAAACGCGACACTCCCTTGCTAGGAAATAGCGTTCGCAGATGTGTACGTGTCGTAGCTATAGAGATCTAGTGCTTCTTAAAACGCGATATCGCGCCTCACGTCTATGTTTCATGATAAGATATAATATTTATTGCGAAGTGACACTTATACCTCGCATAAACTTAAAATGAATGTAAATGCGACACTTCCTTGCTAGGAAATAGCGTTTGCATATGTCTACGTATCGAAGCAATAGATTTCTAATGCTTCTTAAATCGCCATATCGCATCTAATTACTATGTTTCATGATAAAATATACTATTCATAGTGAAGTGTTATCATAACCTCGTATTCACTTCAAAAGAATGAAAATGCGACACTCCCTCGCTAGGAAATAGCGCTTGCAGATATCTACGTTCCGTAGCAATTGAGTTTAAATGCTTCTTAAATCGCGATGTCGAATCTCATTTCTATGTTTCATGATAAGATACAATATTCATTGCGAAGTGTTATGTATTCCTCGCCTACACTTCAAATGTATGTAAATGCGGCACTTCCTTTCTAGGAAATAGCGTTTCCAGATGTCTACGTATCGAAGCAATGGATTTCTTATGCTTCTTCAAACGGGATGTCGCATCTCATTTCTATGTTTCATGATAAGATATAATATTCATTGCGATTTGTCATGAATACCTCGTATTCACTTCCAAAGAATGTAAATGCGACACTACCTTACTAGGAAATAGCGTTTGCAGATGTCTACGTATCGAAGCAATAGAGTTCTAATGCTTCTTCAAACGCGATATCGCATCTCATTTCTATGCTTCATGATATGCTATAATACTCATTGCAAAGTGTTACGTATACCTCGTATACACTTCAATGAATGTAAGTGCGACACTTCCTTGCTAGGAAGTAGCGTTTGCAGATGTCTACGTATCGAAGCAATAGATTTCTAATGCTTCTTAAATCGCGATATAGCAACTCACTTCTACGTTTCATGATAAGATATAATATTCATTGTGCAGTGCTATGTATATCTCGTCTGCACTTCAAATGACTGTAAATCCGACACTTCCCTCCTAGGAACTAGCGTTTGCAGATGTCTACGTATCGAGGCAATAGTGTGCTAATGCTTCTTAAAGCGCCATATCGCACCACATTTCTATGTTTCATGATAAGATATAATATTCATTGCCAAATGTCATGTATACCTCGTATTCCTTTCAAAAAAATGTAAGTGCGACACTTCCATGCTAGCAAGTAGCGTGTGCAGATGTCTACGTATCGAGCATTAGGATTCTAATGCTTCTGAAATCGCAATATCGCATCTCATTTCTATGTTTCATGATAAAATATACTATTCATTGTGGAGTGTTGTCATAACCTCGTTTTCACTTCAAAAGAATGAAAATGCGACACTCCCTCGCATGGAAATAGTGTTTGCAGATATCTACGTATCGAAGCAATAGTGTTCTAATGCTTCTTAAAACGCGATATCGCATCTCAATTCTATGTTTCTAGATAAGATATAATATTCATTGTGGAGTATTATGTATACCTCGCGTACACTTCAAATGAATGTAAATGCGACATATCCTTGCTAGGAAATAGCCTTTCCAGATGTCTACGTATTGAAGCAATAGAGTTCTAATGCTTCTCAAAACGCGATATCGCATCTCGTTTCCATGTTTCATGATAAAATATAATACTCATTGCGAATTGTCATGTATACCTCGTACTCACTTCAAAGGAATGTAAATGCAACACTTCCTTGCTAGGAATTAGCGTTTGCAGATGCTTACGTATTGTAGCAATAGAGTTCTAATGCCTCCTAAAACGCGATATGTTGTCTCATTTCTATGTCTCATGATAAGATATAATATTCACTGCGAAGTGTCATGTATACTTCGTATTCACTTCAAATGAATGTAAATGCGTCACTTCCTTGCTAGGAAATAGCGTCTGTAGATGTCTACGCATCGAAGCAATAGAGTACTAATGCTTCTTAATTTGCGATATAGCATCTCATTTCTATGTTTCATGATAAGAAATAATATTCGTTGTGGAGTGTTATGTGTACCTCGTATTGACTTCAATTGAATGTAATTGCGACACTTCCATGCTAGGAAATGGCGTTTGCAGATGTCTACGTATCGAAGCAATAGAGTTCTAATCCTTCTTAAATCGCGATATCGCAACTCATTTCTATGATTCATGATAAAATATAATATTCAGTGCGAAGTGTCTTGCATACCTCGCATACGCTTCAAATGAATGTAAATGCGACACTTTCTTGATAGGAAATAGCGATGGCAGGTGTCTACGTATCGAAGCAACTGAGTTCTAATGCTTCTTAAGACGCGATATTGCATCTCACTCCTATGTTTTATGATAAGATATAATATTCATAGCGGAGTGTCATGTATACCTCGTATTCACTGTAAAAGAATGTACATGCGACACATCGTTGCTAGGAAATAGCGTCTGCTGATATCTACGTATCGAAGCAACAGAGTTCTAATGCTTCTTAAAACGCGATATCGCATCTCATTTCTATGTCTCATGATAAGATATAATATCCAGTACGAAGTGTTATGTATTCCTCTTCTACACTTCAAATGAATGTAAATGCGACACTTCCTTTCTAGGAAATTACGTTTCCAGATGTCTACGTATCGAAGCAATAGAGTACTAATGCTACTTAAATCGCGACATCGCATCTCATTCCTATGCTTTGAGATGAGGTATAATATTCATTGTGGAGTTTTATGTATACCTCGCATACAATTCAAGAGAATGTAAATGCGACACTTCCTTGCTAGGATGTAGCGTTTTCAGATGTCTACTTATCGAAGCAATAGAGTACTAATGCTTCTTAAATCGCGATATAGCATCTCATTTGTATGTTTCATGATATGATATAATATTCATTGTGCAATGTTATGTATAGCTCGTATTCACTTCAAAAGAATGTAAATGCGACACTTCCTTGCTAGGAAATAGCGTTTGCAGATGTCTACGTATCGTACCAATAGAGTTCGAATGCTTCTCAAAACGCGATATCGCATCACATTTCTATGTTTCATGATAAGATATAATACTCTTTGCGAAGTGTTATGTATTCCTCCTCTACACTTCAAATGAATGTAAATGCGACAATTCCTTGCAAGGTAGTAGCGTTTGCAGATGTCTACGAATTGAAGCAATAGATTTCTAATGCTTCTTCAAACGAGATATCGCATCCCATTTCTATGTGTCATGATAAGATATAATACTCATTGCGAAGAGTTATGCATACCTCGTATACACTTCAAACGAATGTAAATGCGACACTTCCATGCTAGGAAATAGCGTTGGCAGGCGTCTACGTATCGAAGCAGTAGAATTCTAATGCTTCTTAAATCGCCATATCGCATCCCATTTCTATGTTTCATGATAAGATATAACATTCATTGTGGAGTGTTATGTATACCTCGTATTCACTTCAAAAGAATGTAAATGCGACACATCCTTGCTAGGATGTAGCGTTTGCAGATGTCTACGAATCGAAGCAAAAGGGTTCCAATGCATCTTAAATCGCGATATCGCATCTCATTTCTATGTTTCATGAAAAGATATAATATTCATTGTGGAGTGTTACGTATACCTCGTATTCACTGTAAAAGAATGTAAATGCGATACATCCTTGCTAGGAAATAGCGTCTGCTAATATCTACGTATCGTAGCAATAGACTTCTAATGCTTTTTAAATCGCAATATCACATCTCATTTCTCTGTTTCATGATAAGATATAATGTTCATTGCGAAGGGTTATGTATACCTAGTATTCGCTTCAAAAGAATGTAAATGCGACACTTCCTTGCTAGGAAGTAGCGTTTGCAGTTGTCTACGAAAGAAGCAATAGAGTTCTAGTGCTTCTCAAAATGCTATATCGCATCACATTTCTATGTTTCATGATAAGATATAATACTCTTTGCGGAGTGTTATGTATTCCTCCTCTACACTTCAAATGAATGTAAATGCGACAATTCCTTGCAAGGTAGTAGCGTTTGCAGATGTCTACGAATTGAAGCAATAGATTTCTAATGCTTCTCAAAACGCGATATCGCATCTCATTTCTATGGTTCATGATAAGATCTAATATTCATTGCGGAGTGTCATGTATACCTCGAATGCACTACAATAGAATGTAAATGCGACACTTCTTTGCTAGGAAGTAGCGTTTGCACATGTTTACGTATCGAAGAAGTAGAGTTCTATTGCCCCTTAAGTCGCGATATCGTATCTCATTTCTATGTTTCATGATAAGATATAATGTCCATTACGAAGTGTTACGTATTCCTCGTCTACACTTCAAATGAATGTAAATGCGACACTTCCTTATTAGGAAATACCGATTCCAGATGTCTACGCAACGAAGCAATAGAGTTCTAATGCTTCTTGAAACGCGATATCGCATCTCATTTCTATGTTTCACGATAAGATATAATACTCATTGCGAAGTGTTACGCATACCTCGTATACAATTCAAATGAATGTAAATGCTACACTTCCTTTGGAGGAAATAGCATTTCCAAATGTCTACGTATCGTAGCAGAAGAGTTCTAGTGCTTGTTAAATCGCGACATCGCATCACACTTCTATGTTTCATAATAACCTATAACACTCATTGCGAAGTGTTATGTATTCCTCGTCTACACTTCAAATGAATGCAAATACGACACTTCTTTGCTAGGAAATAGTGCTTCCAGATATCTACGTACCGAAGGAGTAGAGTTCTAATGCTTCTTAAAACGAGATATCGCATCTCATTTCTATGTTTCATGACAAGATAAAATATTCATTGCGAATTGTCATGTATTCCTCGTATTCACTTCAAACGAATGTAAATGCGACACTTCCTTGCTATTAAATAGGGTTTGCAGATGTCTACTTATCGTAGCAATAGTGCTGTAATGCTTCCTAATTCGCGATATCGCATGTCATTTCTATGGTTCATGATGAGATATAATGTTCATTGCGAAGTGTATTGTATACCTCGTATTCATTTCAAGAGAATGTAAATGCGACTCTCTCTTGCTAGGAAATAGTGTTTCTATATGTCTACGTATCGGAACAATAGAGTTCTAATGCTTCTTAACTCGCGATATCGCATCACATTTCTATGCTTCACGGTAAGGTATAATATTAATTGCGAAGTGTCATGTATACCACGTATTCACTTCAAAAGAGTGTACATGCGATAATTCCTTGCTAGGAAATAGCGTTTCCAGATGACTACATTTCGAAACAATACAGTTCTAATGCATCGTAAAACGAGATGTCGCATCTCATTTCTAAGTTTCGTGATAAGATATAATATTCATTGCGAAGTGTCACCTATACCTCGAATACACTTCAAATGAATGTAAATTCGACACTTCCCTGCTATTATATGGCGTTTGCAGATGTCTACACACCGTAGCAATAGAGTTCTAAAGCTTCTTAAAACAAGATATCGCACCTCCTTTCCATGTTTCATGATAAGATATAATATTTATTGCGTAGTGTCATGAATACATCGTATTCACTTCAAAAGAATGTAAATGCGACACTTCCTTGCTAGGAAATAGCGTTTGCAAATGTTTACGTATCGCAGCAATAGAGTTCTAATGCTTCTTAAATCGCCATATTGCATCTCATTTCTATGTTTCACGATAAGATATAATATTCATTGTGCAGTGTTATTTATACCTCGTATTCACCTCAAAAGAATGAAAATGCAACACTTCCTTGCTAGGAAATAGCATTTGCAAAATTCTGCGTATCGTAGCATTAGCTTTCTATTTCATCCCAAAAAGCGATATCGCATCTCATTTCTATGTTTCATGATAAGATACAATATTTATTGCGAAGTTTCATGTGTTCCTCGTATTCACTTCAAATGAATGTAAATGCCACACTTCCTTGCTAGGAAATAGAGTTTGGAGATGTCTACGTATCGTATCAAGCGTGTTATAATGCTTCTTAAAACGAGATATCGCATCTCATTTCTATATTTCATGACAACATATAATATTCATTGCGAAGTGTATTGTATACCTCGCATACACTTCAAATGAATGTAAATGCGACACTTCCTTGCTAGGAAATAGCGTTTGCAGATGTCTACGTATCGTAGCAATAGAGTTATAATTCTTCGTAAAACGAGATATCGCTCACATTTCTATATTTCATGATAATATATAATTTTCATTGCGAAGTGTCATGTATACCTCGCAAACACTTTCAAATGGATGTAAATGCGACACTTCCTTGCAAGGAAATAGCGTGTTGCAGATGTCCACGTATCGAAGCAGTAGAGTTCTAATGCTACTTATATCGTCATATCGCATCTCATTTCTATGTTACATGATAAGATATAATATTCATTGCGAAGTATCATGTGTTCCTCGTATTCACTTCAAATGAATGTAAATGCGACACTTCCTTTCTAGGAAATAGCGTTTGCAGATGTCTATGTATCGTAGCAATAGTGTTCTGATGCTTCCTAAAACGCGATATCGCATCTCATTTCTATGTTTCATGATAAGATATGATATTCATTGCCAAGTGGCATGTATACCTCGCATACACTTCAAATGAATGTAAATGCGACACTTCCATGCTAGGAAATAGCGTTTGCAGTTGTCTACGTGTCGAAGCAATAGAGATCTAATGCTTCTTAAAACGCGCCTTCGCATCTCAGTTCTATGTTTCATGATAAGGTATAATATTCATTGTGAAGTGACATGCATACCTCGAATTCACTTCAAAAGAATGTAAATGCGACACTTCCTTGCTAGGACGTTGCGTTTGCAGATGTCTACGTATCGATGCAGAAGAGTTCTAATGCTCTTATACGCGCTTTTGCATCACATTTCTACGATTCATGATAAGATGTAATATTCATTGCGAAGTGACGTGCATACCTCGTATTCACTTCAAAAGAATGTAAATGTAACACTTCCTTGCCAGGAAGTAGCGTTTGCAGGTGTCTACGTACCGAAGCAATAGATTTCTAATGCATCCTAAATCGCGATATCGCATTTCATTTCTATGTTTCGTGATAAGGTATAATATTCATTGTGTTGTGCTATGTATACCTCGTATTCACTTCAAAAGAATGTAGTGCGACACATCCTTGCTATTAAACAGTGTTTGCAGTTATCTAAGTATCGAAGCAATAGAGTTCTAATGCATTTTAAATCGCGATATCGTATCTCATTTCTAAGTTTCGTGATAAGATATAATACTCATTACGAAGTGTAATGTATTCCTCGTCTCCACTTCGCATAAATGTAAATGCGACACTTCCTTGCTAGGAAATAGCGTTGGCAGATGTCTATGTATCGACGCAATAGAGTTCTAATGCTGCTTATATCGCGATATCGCATCTCATTTCTATGTTTCGTGATAAGATATAATATTCATTACGAAGTGTAATGTATTCCTCGTCTACACTTCGAATGAATGTAAATGCGACACTTCCTTGCTAGGAAATAGCGTTTGCAGATGTCTACGTATCGTAACAATAGTGTTCTAATGCTTCTTAAATCGCGATATCGCATTTCATTTCTATGTCTCGTGATAAGCTATAATATTCATTGTGTTGTGTTATGTATACCTCGTATTCACTTCAAAAGAATGTAGTGCGACACTTCCTTGATATTAAACAGTGTTTGCAGTTATCTAAGTATCGAAGCAATAGAGTTCTAATGCATCTTAAATCGCGATATCGCATCTCATTTCTATGTTTCGTGATAAGATATATTATTCATTACGAAGTGTAATGTATTCCACGTCTCCACTTCGAATGAATGTAAATGCGACACTTCCTTGCTAGGAAATAGCGTTGGCAGATGTCTACGTATCGAAGCAATAGAGTTCTAATGCTGCTTAAATCGCGATATCGCATCTCATTTCTATGTATCATGATAAGATATATTATTCATTGTGCAGTGTTTTGTATACCTCGTATTCGCTTCAAAAGAATGTAAATGCGACACTTCCTTGCTAGGAAATGGCGTTTAAAGATGTCTACGTATCGAAGCAATAGATTTCAAATGCATCTTAAATCGTCATATCGCATCTCATTTCTATGTTTCATGATAAGATATAATATTCATTACGAAGTGTCATGTATACCTCGTATTCACTTCAATAGAATGTAAATGCGACGCTTCCTTTCTAGGAAGTTGCGTTTGCAGACGTCTACGTATCGAAGCAATAGAGTTCTCATGCTTCTTAAATCGCGATATCGCATTTCATTTCTGTGTTTCGAGATGAGGTACAATATTCATTGTGGAATTTTATGTATACCTCGCATACAATTCAAAAGAATGTAAATGCGACACATCCTTGCTAGGATGTAGCGTTTTCAGATGTCTACTTATCGAAGCAATAGAGTACTAATGCTTCTTAAATCGCGATATCGCATTTCATTTCTGTGTTTCATGATAATATTTAATATTCATTGTGCAGTGTTATGTATACCTCGCATGCAATTTAAAAGAATGTAAGTGCGACACTTCCTTGCTAGGATATAGCGTTTGCAGATGTCTGCGTATCGAAGCAATAGAGTTCTAATGCTTCTTAAATCGAGATATCGCATCTCATTTCAACGTTTCATGATAAGATATAATATTCATTGCGAAGCGTTATGTATTTCTCCTCCACACGTCAAATGAATGTAAATGCGACACTTCCTTTCTAGGAAACTACGTTTCCAGATGTCTACGTATCGATGCAATAGAGTACTAATGCTTCTTAAATAGCGATATCGCATCTCATTCCTATGTTTCGAGATGAGGTATAATATTCATTGTGGAGTTTTATGTATACCTCGCATACAATTCAAAAGAATGTAAGTGCGATACTTCCTCGCTAGGAAGTAGCGTTTGCAGTTGTCTACGTATCGAAGCAATAGAGTTCTAATGCTTCTGAAAACGCGATATCGCATCTCATTTCTATGTTTCATAATAAGATATAATAATAAGTGCGAAGTTTGATCCGAAGTGTATACCTCGCACACACTTCAGACGAATGAAAATGCGGCAATTCCCTGCTAGGAAGTAGGGTTTCCAGATGTCTACTTATCGTAGCAATAGTGTTCTAATGCCTTTTAATTCGCGATATTGCATCTCATTTCTGTATTTCATGATAAGATATAATATTCACTGTGAAGTGTTATGTATACCTCGTATTCACTTCAAAAGAATGTAAATGCGACACCTCCTTGCTATTAAATAGCGTTTGCAGATGTCTACGTATCGAAGCAATAGAGATCGACTGCTTCCTAAATCGCCATATCGTATCTCATTTCTATGTCTCATGATAAGATATAATATTCATTGTGAAGTGTCATGTATACCTCGTATTCACTTCAAAAGAATGTAAATGCGACACTTCCTTGCTAGGACATTGCGTTTGCAGATGTTAACGTATCGCAGCAATAGAGTTCAAATGTTTCTTATAACGCGATATCGCATCTCATTTCTATGTCTCATGATAAGATATAATACTCAATGCGAAGTGTTATGCATTCCTCGTCTACACTTCAAATGAATGTAAATGCGATCCTTCCTTGCTAGGAAATAGCGCATGCAGATATCTAGGTATCGTAGCAATGGTGTTCTAATCCTTCTTAGAGCGCGATATCGCATCTCATTTCTATGTTTCATGATAAGATATAATATTCATTGCGAAGTGTCATGTATACCTCGCATACACTTCAAATGAATGTAAATGCGACACTTCCTAGCTAGGAAGTACCGACGGCAGAATTCTACTTATCGAAGCAATAGAGTTCTAATGCTTACTAAAACGAGATATCGCATCTCATTTCTATGTGCCATGATTAGATATATTATTCATTGCGGCGTGTCATGTATACCTCGTATTCACTTTAAAAGAATGTAAATCCGACACTTCCTTGCTATTAAATAGCGTTTGCAGATGTCTACGTATCGAAGCAGTAGTATTCTAATGCTTCTTAAAAAGCGATATCGATTCTCATTTCTATGTTTCATTATAAGATATAATATTCATTGCGACGTGTCATGTATACCTCGTATTCTCTTCAAAAGAATGTAAATCCGACACTTCCTTGCTAGGAAATAGCGTTTGCAGATTTCTGCGTATCGTAGCATTATATTTCTATTGCATCTCAAAACGCGATATCGCATCTCATTTCTATGTTTCGTGACTACATATAATACTCATTGCGAAGTGTTATGTATACCTCGCATACACTTCAAAAGAATGTTAATGCGACACTTCCTTGCTAGGAAATAGCGTTTGCAGATTTCTGCGTATCGTAGCATTATATTTCTATTGCATCTCAAAACGCGATATCGCATCTCATTTCTATGTTTCATGATAAGATATAATATTTATTGCGAAGTGTCACGTATACATCGCATACACTTCAAATGACTGTAATTGCGACACTTCCTTGCTAGCAAATAACGTTTGCAGATGTCTACGTATCGTAGCAATAGAGTTCTAATGCTTCTTAAAACGCGATATCATATCACATTTCTATGTTTCATAATAAGATATAATATTCATTGCGAAGTTTCATGTATTCCTCGTATTCACTTCAAAAGAATGTAAATGCGAAACTTCCTTGCTAGGAAATAGCGTTTGCAAATGTCCACGTATCGTAGCAACAGATTTCTAATGCTTCTTAAATCGCAATATCGCATCCCATTTCTATGTTTCATGATAACATATAATATTCACTGCGAAGTGTCACGTATACCTCGCATTCACTTCAATAGAATGTAAATGCGACACTCCCTTGCTAGGAAATAGCGTTTGCAGATGTCTACGTATCGTAGCATTAGTGTTCTAATGCTTCCCAAACGCGATATCGCATCTCATTTCTATGTTTCATGATAATATATAATAATCATTGCGAAGTGTCATGTATACCTGGCATATACTTCAAATGAATGTAAATGCGACACTCCCTTGCTAGGAAATTACGTTTGGAGATGTCTACGTATCGTAGCATTAGAGTTCTAATGCTTCTCAAAACGCGATATCGCATCTCATTTCTATGGTTCATGATAAGATCTAATATTCATTGCGGAGTGTCATGTATACCTCGAATGCACTACAATAGAATGTAAATGCGACACTTCTTTGCTAGGAAGTAGCGTTTGCACATGTTTACGTATCGAAGAAGTAGAGTTCTATTGTCCCTTAAGTCGCGATATCGCATCTCAATTCTATGTTTCTTGATAAGATATAATATTCATTGTGCAGTGTTATGTATACCTCGTATTCGCTTCAAAAGAATGTAAATGCGACACTTCCTTGATAGGAAATAGCGTTTGCAGATGTCTACGTATCGTAGCATTAGAGTTCTAATGCTTCTTAAATCGCGATATCGCATCTCATTTCCACGTTTCATGATAAGATATGATATTCATTGTGCAGTGATATGTATATCTGGTCTACACTTCAAAAGAATGTAAATGCGACACTTCCTTGCTAGGAAATAACGTTGGCAGATGTCTAGGTATCGATGCAGTAGAGTTCTAATGCTTCTTAAAACGCGACATCGCATCTCATTTCTATGTTTCATGATAAGATACAATATTAATTGCCAAGTGTCATGAATACCTCGTATTCACTTCAAAAGATTGTAAATGCTACACTTCCTTGCTAGGAAATAGCGTTGGCAGATTTCTACGTATCGTAGAAATAGGGTTCTAATTCTTCTTAAAACGCGATATCGCATCTCATTTGTATGTTTCATGATAAGATACAATATTCATTGCGAAGTGTCATGTATACCTCGTATTCACTTCAAAACAATGTAAATGCGACACTTCCTTGCTAGGAAGTAGCGATGGCAGATGTCTACGTATCGAAGCAACAGAGTACTAATGCTTCTAAAATCGCGATATCGCATCTCATTTCTATGTTTCATGATAAGATATAATATTCATTGTGCAGTGATATGTATATCTCGTCTACACTTCAAAAGAATATAAATGCGACACTTCCTTGCTAGGAAATAGCGTCTGCAGATTTCTACGTATCGTAGAAATAGGGTTCTAATGCTTCTTAAAACGCGATATCGCATCTCATTCCTATGTTTCATGATAAGATGTAATATTCATTGTGCAGTGTTATATATACCTCGTATTCACTTCAAAAGAATGATAATGCGTCACTTCCTTGCTAGGAAATAGCGTTTGCAGATGTCTATGTATCGAAGCAATAGAGCTCTAATTCTTCTTAAAACGCGATATCGCATCTCAATTCTATGTTTCATGATAAGATACAATATTCATTGCGAAGTGTCATGTATACATCGTATTCAGTTCAAAACAATGTAAATGCGACACTTCCTTGCTAGGAAATAGCGTTTGCAGATGTGTACGTATCGAAGCAATAGATTTCTAATGCTTCTAAAATCGCGATATCGCATCTCATTTCTATGTTTCATGATAAGATATAATATTTATTGTGCAGTGTTATGTATATCTCGTCTACACTTCAAAAGAATGTAAATGCGACACTCCCTTGCTAGGAAATAGCGTCTGCAGATGTCTACGTATCGTAGCAGTAGAGTTCTAATGCTTCTTAAAACGCGACATCGCATCTCATTTCTATGTTTCATGATAAGATACAATATTAATTGCCAAGTGTCATGTATACCTCGTATTCACTTCAAAAGATTGTAAATGCTACACTTCCTTGCTAGGAAGAAGCGTTTGCAGGTGTCTACGTATCGAAGCAATAGAGTTCTAATGCTGCTTAAATCGCGATATCGCATCTCATTTCCATGTTTCATGATAAGATATAATATTCATTGTGCAGTGTTATGTATACCTCGTATTCGCATCAAAAGAATGTAAATGCGACACTTCCTTGCTAGGAAATAGCGTTGGCAGATGTCTACGTATAGTAGCATTAGATTTCTAATGCTTCTTAGAACGCGATATTGCATCTCATTTATATGTTTCATGATAAGATATAATATTCATTGTGCAGTGATATGTATATCTCGCCTACACTTCAAAAGAATGTAAATGCGACACTTCCTTCCTAGGAAATAGCGTCTGCAGATTTCTACGTATCGTAAAAATAGAGTTCTAATTCTTCTTAAAACGCGATATCGCATCTCATTTGTATGTTTCATGATAAGATACAATATTCATTGCGAAGTGTCATGTATACCTCGTATTCACTTCAAAACAATGTAAATGCGACACTTCCTTCCTAGGAAATAACGTTTGCAGATTTCTACGTATCGTAGAAATAGAGTTCTAATTCTTCTTAAAACGCGATATCGCATCTCATTTGTATGTTTCAAGATAAGATACAATATTCATTGCGAAGTGTCATGTATACCTCGTATTCACTTCAAAACAATGTAAATGCGACACTTGCTTTCTAGGAAATAGCGTTTGCAGATGTCTACGTATCGAAAGAATAGATTTCTAATGCTTCTAAAATCGCCATATCGCATCTCATTTCTATGTTTCATGATAAGATATAATATTCATTGTGCAGTGATATGTATATCTCGTCTGCACTTCAGAAGAATGTAAATGCGACACTTCCTTGCTAGGAAATAGCGTCTGCAGATTTCTACGCATCGTAGAAATAGGGTTCTAATTCTTCTTAAAACGCGATATCGCATCTCATTCCTATGTTTCATGATAAGATATAATATTCATTGTTCAGTGTTATGTATACCCCGTATTCACTTCAAAAGAATGTAAATACGACACTTCCTTGCTAGGAAGTAGCGATGGCAGATGCCTACGTATCGAAGCAACAGGGTACTAATTCTTCTTAAAACGAGATATAGCATCTCCTTTCTATGAATCATGATAAGATGTAATATTCATTGCGAAGTTTCTTGTATACCTCGCTTACACTTCAAATTAAAGTAAATGCGACACTTCCTTGCTAGGAAATAGCGATGCCAGATGTCTACGTATCGAAGCAACAGATTTCTAATGCTTCTTAAATCGCAATATCGCATCCCATTTCTATGTTTCATGATAAGATATAATATTCATTGTGGAGTGTTATGTATACCTCGTATTCAATTCAAAAGAATGTAAATTTGACACTTCCTTGCTAGAAAATTGCGTTTGCAGATGTCTACGTATCGTAGAAATAGGGTTCTTATGCTTCTTAAAACGCGATATCGCATCTCACTTCTATGTTTCATGATAACATATAATATTCATTGTCAGTGTTATGTATACCTCGCATTCGCTTCAAAAGAATGTAAATGCGACACTTCCTTGATAGGAAATAGCGTTTGCAGATGTCTACGTATCGTAGCATTAGAGTTCTAATGATCCTTAAATCGCGATATCGCATCTCATTTGTGTGTTGCATGATAAGATATAATATTCATTGTGTAGTGTTATGTATACCTCGTCGCCACTTGATAGGAATGTAAATGCAATACTTCCTTGCTAGGAAATAGCGTTCGCATATGTCCATGTATCGTAGCAATAGAGTCCTAATGCTCCTTAAAACGCGCTATCGCATCTCATTTCTATGTTTCATGATAAGATATCATATTCATTGCGAAATGTCATGTATACCTCGTATTCACTTCAAAATAATATAATGCCACACTTCCGTGCACGGAAAAAACGTTTGCAGATGTCTACGTATCGTAGCAATAGAGTTCTAATGCTTCTTAAAACGCGATATCGCATCTCCTTTCTATCTTTCATGATAAGGTATAATATTCATTGCCAAGTGTCACTTATACCTCGCATACACTTCAAATGATTGTAAATGCTACACTTCTTTGCTATGAAATAGCTTTTGCTGATGCCTACGTATCGAAGCAAAAGAGTTCTAATGCTTCTTAAATCGCCATATCGCATCTCATTTCTATGTTTCATGATAAGATATAATATTAATTGCGAAGTGTCATGTATACCTTGTATTCACTTCAGAAGAATGTAAATGCGATATTTCCTTGCTAGGAAATAACATTTGCAGATGTCTACGTATCGAAGCAAAGGAGTTCTAATACTTCTTAAAACGAGATATCGCATCTCATTCCTATGTTTCATGGTAAGATATACTATTCATTGCGAAGTATCACGTATGCCTCGTCATCACTTCAAAAGATTGTAAATGCGACACTTCCTTGCTAGGAAATTGCGTTTGCCGATGTCTACGTATCGTAGCAAAGGAGTTCTAATGCATCTTATAACGCGAAATCGATCCTCATTTCTTGGTTTCATGATAAGATATAATATTCATTGTGGAGTGTTAAGAATACGTCGTATTCAGTTCAGAAGAATGTAAATGCGACACTTCCTTGCTAGGAAATAGCGTTTGCAAATGTCTACGTATCGTAGCAATAGTGTTCTAATGCTTCTTAAAACGCCATATCGCATCTGATTTCTATGTTTCATGATAAGATATAATATTCATTGCGAAGTGTCATGTATACCTCGTATTCACTTAAAATGAATGTAAATGCGACGCCTTCTTGATAGGAAATAGCGATTGCAAATGTCTCCGAATCGTAGCAATACAGCTCTAATGCTTCTTAAAACGAGGTGTCGCATCTCATTCCTATGTTTCATGATAAGATATAACATTCATTGCGAAGTGTTACGTATACCTCGCATACACTTCAAATGTATGTAAATGCGACACTTCCTTGCTAGGAAATAGCGTTTGCAGATATCTACGTATCGAAGCAATAAAGTTCTAATGCATCTTATATCGCGATATCGCATCTCATTTCTATGATTCATGATAATATATAATATTAATTGTGCAACGTTATGTATACCTCGCATTCACTTCAAAAGAATATAAATGCGACACTTCCTTGCTGGGAAATAGCGATTGCAGATGTCTACGTATCGAAGCAATAGCGTTCTAATGCTTCTTGGGACGGGATATCGCATCTCATTTCTATGTTTCATGATGAGCTATAATATTAATCGCGAAGTGTCATGTATACCTTGTATTCACTTCAGAAGAATGTAAATGCGACACTTCCTTGCTAGGAAATAGCGATTGCAGATGTCTACGTATCGAAGCAATAGAGTTCTAATGCTTCTTGAAACGGGATGTCACATCTCGTTTCTATGTTTCATGATAAGATATAGTGTTCATTGCGAAGAATCACTTATACCTCGCATACACTTCAGAAGAATGTAAATGCGACACTTCCTTGCCAGGAAACAGCGTCTGCAGATGTCTACGCATCGTAGCAATAGAGTTCTAATGCTTCTTAAAACGCGCTATCACATCACATTTCTGTGTTTCATGATAAGATATAATATTCATTGCGAAGTGTCACTTATACCTTGGATACACTTCAAATGAATGTAAATGCGGCAGTTCCTTCCTAGGAAAAAGCGTTTGCAGATGTCTCCGTATCGAAGCGATCGAGTTCTAATGCTTCCAAAAACAAGATGTTGCATCTCATTTCTATGTTTCACGATAAGATATAATATTCATTGCGAATTGTCATGTATACCTCTCATACACTTCAGAAGAATGTAAATGCGACACTTCCTTGCTAGGAAACAGCGTCTGCAGATTTCTACGCATCGTAGCAATACAGTTCTAATGCTTCTTAAAACGCGCTCTCACATCACATTTCTATGTTTCATGATAACATATAATATTCATTGCGAAGTTTCATGTATTCCTCGTATTCACTTCAAACGAATGTAAATGCGACACTTCCTTGCTAGGAAATAGCGTTTGCAGATGTCTACGTATTGAAGCAATGGAGTTCTAATGCTTCATGAAACGGGATATCGCATCTCATTTCTATGCTTCATGATAATATATAATATTCATTGCGATGTGTCATGTATACCTCGTATTCACATCAAAAGAATGTAAATGCGGCACTTCCTTGCTAGGAAATAATGTTTCCAGATATCTATGTATCGTAGCAATAGATTTCTAATGTTTCTTAGAACGCGATATCGCATCTCATTTCTATGTTTCATGATAAGATAAATATTCATTGCGAAGTGCTATGAATTCCTCGACTACAATTCAAAAGAATGTAAATACGACACTTCCTTGCTAGGAAATAGCGTTTGCAGATATCTACGTATCGTAGCAATAGAGTTCTAATGCTTCTTAAATCGCGATATCGCATCTCATTTCTATGTGTCATGATAAGATATAATTTTCATTGCTGAGTGTTATGTGTTCTTCGTATTCACTTCAATAGAATGTAAATGCGACACTTCATTGCTAGGAAGTAGCGTTTGCAGATGCCTACGTATCGAAGCAATAGAGTTCTAATGCTTCTTAAATCGCCATATAGCACCTCATTTCTATGTTTCATGATAAGATATAATATTCATTGTGGAGTGTTATGTATACCTCGTACTCACTTCAAAAGATTGTAAATGCGACACTTCCTTGCTAGGAAATTGCGTTTGCAGATGTCTACGTATCGTAGCAAAGGAGTTCTAATGCATCTTATAACGCGAAATCGATCCTCATTTCTTGGTTTCATGATAAGATATAAAATTCATTGTGGAGTGTTAAGAATACGTCGTATTCAGTTCAGAAGAATGTAAATGCGACACTTCCTTGCTAGGTAATAGCGTCTGCAGATGTCTACGTATCCTAGCAACAGAGTTCTAATGCTTCTTAAAACGCGAATCGATCCTCAATTAGATGTTCCATGATAAGATACTATATTCATTGTGGAGTGTTATGTATATCTCGTCTACACTTCCTTAGAATGTAAATGCGACACTTCCTTGCTAGGAAATAGCGTTCGCATATGTCCATGTATCGTAGCAATAGAGTCCTAATGCTCCTTAAAACGCGATATCGCATCTCATTTCTATGTTTCATGATAAGATATCATATTCATTGCGAAGTGTCATGTATACCTCGTATTCACTTCAAAATAATATAATGCGACACTTCCGTGCTAGGAAAAAGCGTTTGCAAATGTATACGTATCGTAGCAATAGAGTCCTAATGCTTCTAAAAACCCGATATCGAATCTCATTTCTATGTTTCATGATAAGATATAATATTCATTGCGAAGTGTCATGTATACCTCGTATTCACTTCAAAAGAATGTAAATGCGACACTTCCTTGCTAGGAAATAGCGTTTGCAGATGTCTCCGTATCGAAGCAGTAGAATTCTAATGCTTCATAAAACGAGATATCGCATCGAATTTCTATGTTTCATGATAAGATATAATATTCATTGCGAAGTGTCACTTACACCTTGGATACACTTCAAATGAATGTAAATGCGACACTTCCTTGCTAGGAAATAGCGTTTGCAGATGTCTACGTATCGAAGCAATAAAGTTCTAATGCACCTTATAACGCGATATCGCATCTCATTTCTATGGTTCATGATAATATATAATATTCATTGTGCAACGCTATGTATACCTCGCATTCACTTCAAAAGAATATAAATGCGACACTTCCTTGCTAGGAAATAGCGATTGCAGATGTCTACGTATCGAAGCAATAGCGTTCTAATGCTTCTTGGAACGGGATATCGCATCTCATTTCTATGTTTCATGATAAGATATAATATTAATTGCGAAGTGTCATGTATACCTTGTATTCACTTCAGAAGAATGTAAATGCGACATTTCCTTGCTAGGAAATAACGTTTGCAGATGTCTACGTATCGAAGCAAAAGAGTTCTAATACTTCTTAAAACGAGATATCGCATCTCATTCCTATGTTTCATGGTAAGATATACTATTCATTGCGAAGTATCACGTATTCCTCGTCTTCACTTCAAATGAATGTAAATGCGACACATCCTGGCTATGAAATAGTGTTTGCAGATGTCTACGTGTCGAAGCAATGGAGTTCTAATGCTTCTTAAAACGCGCTATCACATCTCATTCCTATGAATCATGATAAGATGTAATATACATTGCGAAGTGTCTTGTATACTTCGCACACACTTCAAATGAATGTAAATGCGACACTTCCTTGCTAGGAAATAGCGTTCGCATATGTCCATGTATCGTAGCAATAGAGTCCTAATGCTCCTTAAAACGCGATATCGCATCTCATTTCTATGTTTCATGATAAGATATCATATTCATTGCGAAGTGTCATGTATACCTCGTATTCACTTCAAAATAATATAATGCGACACTTCCGTGCACGGAAAAAACGTTTGCAGATGTCTACGTATCGTAGCAATAGAGTTCTAATGCTTCTTAAAACGCGATATCGCATCTCCTTTCTATCTTTCATGATAAGGTATAATATTCATTGCCAAGTGTCACTTATACCTCGCATACACTTCAAATGATTGTAAATGCGACACTTCTTTGCTATGAAATAGCTTTTGCTGATGCCTACGTATCGAAGCAATAGTGTTCTAATGCTTCTTAAATCGCCATATCGCATCTCATTTCTATGTTTCATGATAAATTATAATATTCATTGCGAAGTGTCATTTATACCTCGCATACACTTCAAATGAATGTAAATGCGACACTTCCTTGCTAGGAAATAGCGCTTGCAGATGCCTACGTATCGTAGCATTAGAGTTCTAATGCTTCTTAAATCGTCATATCGCATCTCATTTCTATGTTTCATGATAAGATATAATATTCATTGCGAAGTGTCATGTATACCTCGTATTCACTTCAAAAGAATGTAAATGCGACACTTCCTTGCTAGGAAATAGCGTTTGCAGATGTCTCCGTATCGAAGCAGTAGAATTCTAATGCTTCATAAAACGAGATATCGAATCGCATTTCTATGTTTCATGATAAGGTATAATATTCATTGCGAAGTGTCACTTACACCTTGGATACACTTCAAATGAATGTAAATGCGACACTTCCTTGCTAGGAAATAGCGATTGCAGATGTCTACGAATCGAAGCAATAGAGTTCTAATGCTTCTTGAAACGGGATATCGAATCTCATTTCTATGTTTCATGATAATATATAATATTCTTTGTGCAGTGTTATGTATACCTCGTATTCACTTCAATAGAATGTAAATGCGACACTTCCTTGCCGGGAAGTAGCGTTTGCAGATGTCTACGTATCGTAGCATTAGAGTTCTAATCCTTCTTAGAACGCGATATCGCATCTCATTTCCGTGAATCATGATAAGATATAATATTCATTGCCGAGTGTTATGTATACCTCGCCTACACTTCCTAAGAATGTAGATGCGACACTTCGTTACTAGGAAATAGCGATGGCAGATGTCTACGTATCGAAGCAACAGAGTTCTAAAGCTTCTTAAAACGAGATATCGATTCCCATTTCTATGTTTCGTTATAAGATATAATATTCATTGTGGAGTGCTATGCATACCTCGCATTACCGTCAAAAGAATGTAAATGCGACACTTCCTTGCTAGGAAATAGCGTTTGCAAATGTCTATGTATCGTAGCAATAGTGTTCTAATGCTTCTTAAAACGCCATATCGCATCTGATTTCTATGTTTCATGATAAGATATAATATTCATTGCGAAGTGTCATGTATACCTCGTATTCACTTAAAATGAATGTAAATGCGACGCCTTCTTGCTAGGAAATAGCGATTGCAAATGTCTCCGTATCGTAGCAATACAGCTCTAATGCTTCTTAAAACGAGGTGTCGCATCTCATTTCTAGGTTTCATGACAATATATAATATACATCGTGCTGTGTTATGTATACCTCGTGTACACTTCAAATGAATGTAAATGCGACACTTCCTTCCTAGGAAATAGCGTTTTCAGATGTCTGCGTATCGTAGCAGTAGAGTTCTAACGCTTCTTAAAACGTGATATCGCATCTCATATTTATATTTCATGATAAGATATAATATTCCCTGCAAAGTGTCATGTATACGTCGTATTCACTCAAAAGAATGTAAATGCGACACTTCCTTGCTAGGAAATAGCGTTTGCAGGAGTTTACGTATCGTAGCAATAGAGATCTAATGCTTCTCAAAACGTCATATCGCATCTCATTTCTATGTTTCATGATAAGATATAATATTCATTGCGAAGTGTCATGTATACCACGTATTCACTTCAAAAGGTGTAAATGCGATACCTCCTTGCTAGGAAATAGCGTTTGCAGATGTCTACGTATCGAATCAATAGAGTTCTAAAGCTTCTCAAAACGCGATATCGCATCTCATTCCTATGTTTCATGGTAAGATATATTATTCATTGCGAAGTATCACATATACATTGGATACACTTCAAATGATTGTAAATGCGACACTTCCTTGCAAGGGAATAGCGTTTGCAGATGTCTACGTATCGAAGAAATAGTGTTCTAACGCCTCATAAGACGCGATATCGCATCCCATTTCTGTGTTTCGTGATAAGATATAATATTCATTGCGAAGGGTCACGTACACCTCATATTCACTTCAAAGGAATGTAAATGCGACACTTCCTTGCTAGGAAATAGCGTTTGTTGGTGTCTACGTATCGAAACAATAGAGTTCTAATGCATCTTAAAACACGATATCGCACCTCATTTCTATGTCTCATGATAAGATATAATATTCATTGCGAAGTGACATGCATACCTCGTATTCACTTCAAATGAATGTAAATGCGACACTACCTTGCTAGTAAATAGCGTTTGCAGATGTCTACGTATTGTAGCATTAGACTTCTAATGCATCTTAAAACGCGATATCGCACCTCATTTCTATGTCTCATGATAAGATATAATATTCATTGCGAAGTGTCATGTATACCTCGCATGCACTACAGATGAATGTAAATGCGACACTTCCTTGCTAGGAAATAGCGTTTGCAGATGTCTACGTATCGAAGCAATAGAGTTCTAATGCTTCTCAAAACGGGATATCGCATCTCATTTCCATGTTTCACTATAAGATATAATATTTAATGTGGAGTGTTATGTATACCTCGTATTCACTTCAAAAAAATGTAAATGCGACACTTCCTTGCTAGGAAATAGCGTTTGTAGATGTCTACGTATCGAAGCAATAGAGTTCTAATGCTTCTTAAATCGTGATATCGCAACTCAATTCTATGATTCCTGATAAGAGATAATATTCATTGCGAAGTGTCATGTATACCTCGTATTCACTTCGAAGGAATGTAAATGCGACACATTCTTGCTAGGAAATAGCGTTTGCAGATGTCTACGTATAGAAGCAATAGGATTCTAATGCTTCTTAAAACGCGATATCGCATCACATCCCTATGTGTCATGATAAGATATAATATTCATTGCGAAGTGTTATGTATACCTCGTATTCACTTCAAAAGAATGTAAATGCGACACATCCTTGCTAGGAAATAGCATTTGTCGGTGTCTACGTATAGAAGCAATAGGATTCTAATGCTTCTTAAATCGCGATATCGCATCACATCTCTATGTGTCAAGATAAGATATATTTTTCATTGCGAAGTGTTATGTATACCTCGTATTCACTTCAAAAGAATGTAAATGCGACACTTCCTTCCTAGGAAAAGGCACCTCCAGATGTCTGCGAATCGTACCAATAGAGTTCTTATGCTTCTTAAAACGCGATATCGCATCTCTTTCCTATGTAGCATGATAAGATATATTATTCATTGCGAAGTGTCATGTATACCTCGTATTCACTTCAAAAGAATGTAAATGCGACACATCCTTGCTAGGAAATAGGGTTTGCAGGAGTCTACGTATCGTAGAAATATAGTTCTAATGCTTCTTAAAACGCGATATCGCATTTCATTTCTATGTTTCGTTATATGGTATAAAATTCATTGTGGATTGTTATGTATACCTCGTATTCACTTCAATGTAATGTAAATGCGACACTACCTTGCTATTGAATTGCGTTTCCAGATGCCTACGTATCGTAGCAATAGAGTTCTAATGCTTCGTAAAAAGCGATATCGCATCTCATTTCTATGTTCATGATAAGATAAAATATTCATTGCGAATTGTCACTTATACCTCGCATACACTTCAAATAAATGTAAATGCGTCACTTCCTTGCTAGGAAATAGCGTTTGTAAATGTCTACGTATCGAAGGAATAGAGTTCTAGTGCTTTTTAATACGCGATATCGCATTTCAATTCAATGTTTCATGTTAAGATATAATATTCATTACGAAGTGTTATGTGTTCCTCGCATACACTTCAAATGAATGTAAATGCGACACTTCCTTGCTAGGAAATAGTGTTTGTTGACGTGTACGTATCGAAACAATAGAGTTCTAATGCTTCTTAAAACGGGATATCGCATCACATTTCTACGTTTCATGACAAGATATAATATTAATTGCGAAGTGTCATGTATACCACGTATTCACTTCAAAAGAGTGTACATGCGATACTTCCTTGCTAGGAAATTGCGTTTCCAGGTGTCTACGTATCGAAACAATACAGTTCCAATGCTTCTTAAAACGGGATATCGCATCTCTTTTCTATGTTTCATAAAAGGATATAATATTAATTGCGAAGTGTCATGTATACCTTGTATTCACTTCAAAAGAATGTAAATGCGACACTTCCTTGCTAGGAAATAGCGTTTGTAGATGTCTTTGTATCGAAGGAATAGAGATATAGTGCTCCATAAAACGAGATATCTCATCTCATTTCGATGTTTCATGATAAGATATATAGTATTCATTGCGGTGTTATGTATACCTCGTATACACTTCAAATGAATGTAAGTGCGACACTTCCTTGCTAGGAAGTAGCGTTCGCAGTAGTCTACGTATCGAAGCAATAGTGTTCTGATGCTTCTTAAATCGCGATATCGCATCTCATATCTATGGTTCATGATAAGATATAATATTCATTGCGCGGTGTCATGTGTACCTCGCACACACATCAAATGAATTTAAATGCGACACTTCCTTTCTAGAATATTACGTTTCCAGCTGTCTACGTATCGAAGCAATAGAGTTCTAATGCTTCTGAAAACGCGATATCGCATCTCATTTCAATGTTTCATGTTAAGATATAATATTCATTACGAAGTGATATGTTTTCCTCGTTTACACTACAAATGAATGTAAATGCGACACTTCCTTGCTAGGAAATAGCGTTTGCAGATGTCTACGTATCGTAGAATTAGACTTCTAATGCTTCTTTAAACGCGATATTGCATCTCATTTCTATGTTTCATGATAAGATATAATATTCATTGCGAAGTGTCAGGTATACTTCGTATTCACTTCAAATGAAAGTAAATGCGACACTTCCTTGCTAGGAAATAGCGTTTCCAGATATCTACGTATCGTAGCAATAGAGTTCTAATGCTTCTGAAAACGCCATATCGCATCTCACTTCTATGTTTCATTATAAGATATAATATTCATTCTGGAGTGTTATGTATACCTCGTATTCACTTCAACAAATTGTAAATGCGACACTTCCTTCCTAGGTAATAGCGTCTGCAGATGTTTACGTATCGAAGCAATAGAGTTCTAATGCTTCTTAAAACGCGATATCGCATCTCATTTCTATGTTTCATGCTAAGATATAATATTCATTGCGAAGTGTCATGTATACCTCGTATTCACTGCAAAAGAATGTAAATGCGACACTTCCTTGCAAGCAAGTAGCGTTTTCAGATGTCTCCGTATCGTTGCAATAGAGTTCTAATGATACTCAAAACGCGATATAGCATCTCATTTCTATGTTTCATGATATGATATAATATTCATTGTGGAGTATTATGTATTCCTGGTATTCACTTTAATAGAATGTCAATGCGACACTTCCTTTCTAGGAAATAGAGCTTGCAGGTGTCTACGTATCGTAGCATTAGAGTTCTAATGCTTCTCAAAACGCGATGTGGCATCCCATATCTATGCTTCATGATAAGATATAATATTCATTGCGAAGTGTCGCATATACCTCGCATAAACTTCAAATGAATGTAAATGTTACACTTCCTTGCTAGGAAATAGCGTTTGCAGATGTCTACGTATCGAAGCAATAGAGTTCTAATGCTTCTTAAAACTAGATATCGCATCTCATTTGAACGTTTCATGATAAGATATAATATTCATTGCGAAGTGTTACGTATTCCTCGCATACGCTTCTAATGAATGTAAATGCGACACTATCTTGCTAGGAAATAGCGTTGGCAGATGTCTACGTATCGGTGCAATAGAGTTCTAATGTTCTCAAAACGCGATATCGCATCTCATTTCTATGTTACATGATAAGATATAATATTCATTGCGATGTGTCATGTATACTTGGTATTCACCTCAAAAGAATGTAAATGGGACACTTCGTTGCTAGGAAATAGCGTTAGCAGATGTCTACGTATCGAAGCAATAGGGTTCTAATGCTTCTCAAAACGCGATATGGCATCACATTTCTATGTTTCATGATAAGATATAATATTCATTGTGAAGTTACATGTATAACTTGTATTCACATCAAAGAATGTAAATGGACACTTCCTTGCCAGGAAGTAGCGTTTGCAGATGTCTACGTATCGAAGCAATAGTGTTCTAATACTGCATAAAACGGGATACCGTATTTCATTTCTATGTTTCATGCTAAGATATAATATCAATTGCGAAGTGTCATGTATACCTCGTACGCACTTCAAAAGAATGTAAATGCGACACATCCTTGCTAGGAAATAGCGATTCCAGATGATTATATATCGAAGCAATAGAGTTCTAATGCTTCTCAAAACGTGATATCGCATCTCATTTATATGTTTCACGATAAGATATAATAATCATTGCGAAGTTACATGTATACCTCGTATTCACTTCAAACGAATGTAAATGCGACACTTCCTTGCCAGGAAATAGCGTTTGCAGATGTCTCCGTATCGAAGCAGTAGAGTTCTAATGCTTCTTAAAACGAGATATCGCATCACATCTCTATGTGTCATGATAAGATATAATATTCACTGCGAAGTGTTATGTATACCTCGTATTCACATCAAAAGAATGTAAATGCGACACTTCCTTGCTAGGAAAAAGCACCTCCAGATGTCTACGAATCGTAACAATAGAGTTCTAATGCTTCTTATAACGCGATATCGCATCACATTTCTATGTTTCATGATAAGATATAATATTCATTGTGAAGTTACATGTATAACTCGTATTCACATCAAAGAATGAAAATGGACACTTCCTTGCCAGGAAATAGCGTTTGCAGATGTCTACGTATCGAAGCAATAGTGTTCTAATACTGCTTAAAACGGGATACCGTATTTCATTTCTATGTTTCATGATAAGATATAATATCAATTGCGAAGTGTCATGTAGACTACGTATTAACATAAAAAGAATGTAAATGCGACACTTCCTTGCCAGGAAATTGCGTTTGCAGATGTCTCAATATCGAAGCAATAGGGTTCTAATGCTTCTTACGACGAGATGTCGCATCTCATTTCTATGTTTCATGATAAGATATAATATTAACTGCGAACTGCCATGTATACCTCGTATTCACTTCAAAAGAATGTAAATGCTACACTTCCTTGCTAGGAAAAAGCGTCTGCAGACGTCTACGTATCGAAGCAACATAGTTCTAATGCATCTTAAGGCGAGATATCGCATCTCATTTCTATGTTTCATGATAACATATAATATTCATTGCGAAGTGTCATGTATACCTCGCATACACGTCAAATGAATGTAAATGTGACACTTCATTGCTAGGAAATAGCGTTTGCTGATGTCAACGTATCGAAACAAAAGTGTTCTAATGCTTCTTAAAACTATATGTCGCATCGCATTTCTATGTTTCATGATAAGATATAATATTCATTGCGAAGTGTCACTTATACCTCGTATTCACATCAAAAGAATGTAAATGCGACACTTCCTTGCTAGGAAATAGCTTTGGCATATGTCTACGTATGGAAGCAATAGAATTCTAATGCTTCTTATAACGAGATATGGCATCTCAATACTATGTTTTATAATAAGATATAATATTCATTGCGAAGTGTCATGCATACCTCGTATTCCCTTCAAAAGAATGTTAATGCGACACTTCCTTGCTGGGAAATCGCGTTTCCAGATGTATGCATATCGAAACAATACAGTTCTAATGCTTCTTAAAACGAAATGTCGCATCTTATATCTATGTTTCATGATAAGATATAATATTCATTGCGAAGTGTCATGTGCACCTCATATTCACTTCAAAAGAATGTAAAGGCGACACTTCCTTGCTAGGAAATAGCGTTTGCAGATGTCTGCTTATCGTAGCAATAGAGATCTAGTGCTTCTTAAAACGCGATATCGCGTCTCACGTCTATGTTTCATGATAAGATATAATATTTATTGCGATGTGTCACTTATACCTCGCATAAACTTCAAATGAATGTAAATGCGACACTTCCTTGCTATTAAGTAGCGTTTGCAAATGTCTGCGTATAGTCCCAATAGATTTATAATGCCCTTTAAATCGCGATATCGCATCTCATTCCTATGTTTCATGACAAGATATAATATTCATTGTGGAGTGTTATGTATACCTCGTATTCACTTCAAAAGATTGTAAATGCGACACTTCCTTCTAGGAAATAGCGTTTGCAGTTATCTACGTATCGTAGCAATAGATTTCAAATGCTTCTTAAAACGCCATAGCGCATCTCAGTTCTATGCTTCATGATAACATATAATATTCATTGCGAAGTTTCTTCTATACCTCTCATACCCTTCAAATGATTGTAAATGCGACACTCCCTTGCTAGGAAATAGCGTTTGCAGTTATCTACGTATCGTAACAGTAGATTTCAAATGCTTCTTAAAACGCCATAGCGCATCTCATTTTTATGTTTCATGATAAGATATAATATTCATTACGAAGTATCATGTATTCTTCGTATTAACTTCAAAAGAATGTAAATGCGACACTTCCATGCCAGGAAATAGCGTTTGCAGATGTCTACGTATCGTAGCAAGAGTTCTAATCCTTCTTAAAACGTGATAATGCATCTCACTTCTATATTTCATGATAAGAGATAGTATCCATTGCGAATTGTCATGTATACCTCGTATTTCTTCAAAAGAATGTAAATGCGACACTCCCTTGCTATTATATAGCGTTTGCAGATGTCTGCACACCGTAGCGATAGAGTTCTAAAGCTTCTTAAAACAAGATATCGCACCTCATTTCCATGTTTCATGATAAGATATAATATTCATTGCGAAGTGTCACGAATACCTCGTTATCACTTCAAAAGAATGTGAATGCGACACTTCATTGCTAGGCAATAGCGTTTGCAGATGTCTACGTATCGAAGCAATAGAGTTCTAATGCGTCATAAAACGCGAAATCGCATCACTTTTCTATGTTTCGTGATAAGATATAATATTCATTGTGGAGTGTTATGTATACCTCGTACTCACTTCAAACGAACGTATTTGGGACACTTCCTTGATAGGCAATAGCGACTGCAGATGTCTACGTATCGTAGCAATAGAGATCTAATGCTTCTAAAAACGTGATATCGCATCTCATTTCTATGTTTCATGATAAGATACAATATTCCTTGCGAAGTGTCTTGTATACCTCGCATACACTTCAACTGAATGTAAATGCGACACTTCCCTCCAAGGAGATAGCGTTGGCAGATGTCTACGTATCGAAGCAATAGATTTCTAATGCTGCTCATATCGCGATATCGCATCTCATTGCAATGTTTCATGATAAGATATAATATTCATTGTGCAGTGTTATCAGTACCTCGTATTCACTTCAAAGGAATTATAATGCGTCACTTCCTTGCTAGGAAATATCATTTGCAGATGTCTACGTATCGAACCAATAGAATTATAATGCTTCTTATATCGTCATATCGCATCTCATTTCTATGATTCATGATAAGTTATCATATTCATTGCGAAGTGTCATGTATGCCTCGTATTCCTTTCAATAGAATGTAATTGCGACACCACCTTGCTAGGAAGTAGCGTTTGCAGATGTCTACGTATCGGAGCAATAGAGATCTAGTGCTTCTTATATTGCGATATCGCATCTCATTTCTATGTTTCATGATAAGATATAATATTCACTGTGGACTGTTATGTATACCTCGTATTCACTTTAAATGAATGTAAATGCGACACTTCCTTGATAGGAAATTGTGTTTGCAGATGTCTACGTAACGAAGCAATAGTGTTCTAATGCTTCTTAAAACGCGACATCGCATCTCATTTCTATGTTTCGTGATAAGATATAATATTAAGTGCGAAGTGTCATGTATACCTCGCATACACTTCAAATGAATGAAAATGCGAAACTTTCCTGCTAGGAAATAGAGTTTCTAGATGTCTACGTATCGAAACAATAGAGTTCTAATGCTTCTTACATCGCGATATCGCATCTCATTTCTATGTTTAGTGATAAGGTATAGTATTCATTGTGGAATGTTGCGTATTCCTCGTATTCATTTCAAAAGAATGTAAATGCGACTCTTCCTTGCTAAGAAATAGCGTCTGCAGATATCTACGTATCGTAGCAATAGAGTTATAATGCTTCTCAAAGCGCGATATTGCATCTCATTTCTATGTTTCATGATAGGATATAATATTCATTGCGAAGTGTTATGTATTTCTCGTCTACACTTCAAATCAATGTAAATACGACAGTTCCTTGGCAGAAAATAGCGAATGTAGATGTCTACGAATCGAAGCAATAGAGTTCTAGTGCTTCTTAAAACGGGATATCGCATCCCATTTATATGTCTCATGATAAGAAATAATAAACACTGCGAACAGTCATGTGTAGCTCGTATTCACATCAATAGAATGTAAATGCGGCACTTCTTTGATAGGAAGTAGCGTTCGCAGATGTCTACCTATCGAAGCAATAGATTTCTAATGCTTCTCAAAACACAAAATCGCATCTCATTTCTATGTTTCATGTCAAGATATAATGTTCATTGCGGAGGGTTATGTATATCTCGTCTATACTTAAGAAGAATGTAAATGGGATACATCCTTACTAGGAAATAGCTTTTCCAGATGTCTACGTATCGAAGCATTAGAGTTCTAATGCTTCTTAAAACGCAATTTCGTATTACATTTCTATGATTCATGACAAGGTATAATATTCATTGCGAAGTGTCATGTATACCTCCTGTTCACTTCAAAATAATGTAAATGCGACACTTCCTTGCAATTAAATTACGTTTGCAGATGTCTACGTATCGTACCAATAGAGTTCTAAAGCTTTTTAAATTGCGATATCGCATCTCATTCCTATTTTTCATGATAAGATATAATATTGATTGTGCAGTGTTATGTATATCTCGTCTACACTTCAAATGAATGTGAATTCGACACTTGCTTGGGGGGGAATAGTGTTTGCAGATGTCTACGTCTTGAAGCAATAGAGACCTAATGCTTCTTATATCGCCATATCGCATCCCATTTCGATGTTTCATGATAACGTATAATATTCATTGCGAAGTGTCATGTATACCTCGTATTCCTTTCAAAAGAATGTAAATGCGACACATCCTTGATAGGAAGTATCGTTTGCAGATGTCTACGTATCGAAGCAATAGAGTTCCAATGCTTCTTACATCGTCATATCGCATCTCATTTCTATGTTTCATGATCAGATATAATATTCATTGTGCAGTGTTATGTATGAAGCGTATTTACTTCCAAAGAATTTAAATGTGGTACTTCCTTGCTAGGAAATAGCGTTTGCAGATGTCTACGTATCGTAGCAATAGAGTTCTAAAGCTTCTTAAAACGCGATATCGCATCTCATTACTATGCTTCATGATAAGATACAATATTAATTGCCAAGTGTTATGTATTCCTCGTCTACACTTCAAACGAATGTAAATGCGATACATCCTTTCTAGGAAATAGCGTTTCCAGATGTCTACGTATCGAGGCAATTGATTTCTAATGCTACTTAAATCACAATATCGCATCTCATTTCTATGTCTCTTGATAAGATATAATATTCATTGTGGGGTATTATGCATACCTCGTATTCACTTCAAAAAAGTGCAAATGCGACACTGCCTTGCTAGGAAGTAGCGTATGCAGATGTTTACGTATCGAAGCAATAGATTTCTAATGCTACTTAAAACGCGATATCGCATCTCATTTCTATGTTTCATGATAGGACATAATATTCATTGAGGAGGGTTATGCATATCTCGTCTACACTTAAAAAGAATGTAAATGCGACACTTCCTTGCTAGGAAATAGCTTTTCCAGATGTCTACGTATCGTAGCAATAGTGTTCTAATGCTTCTTAAAGAGCGATATCGCATCTCATTCCAATGTTTCATGATAAGATATAATATTCATTGTGGGGTATTATGCATACCTCGTACTCACTTCAAAAGAATGCAAATGCGACACTCCCTTGCTTTGAAATAGCGTTTGCAGATGCCTACGTATCGAAGCAGTAGGGTTCTAATGCTTCATAAAACGTGATATCGCATCTCACTTCTATGTTTCATGATGAGATATAATATTCATTGCGAAGTGTTATGTATACCTCGCATTAACTTCAAAAGAATATAAATGCAACACTTCCTTGCTAGGAAATAGCGTTTGCAGATTTCTGCGATCGTAGCATTAGATTTCTATTGCATCTTAAAACGAAATACCGCATCTCATTCCTATGTTTTATGGTACGATATATTATTCATTGCGAAGTATCACGTATACCTCGCATACTCTTCAAATGAATGTAAATGCGACACTTCCTTGCTAGGAAATAGCGTTTGCAGATGTCTACGTATCGTGGCAATAGAGTTCTAATGCTTCTCAAAACGCGATATCGCATCTCCTTTCTATGTTTCATGATAAGATATAATACGCATTGCGAAGAGTCATGTATTCCTCGTCTTCACTTCAAATGAATGTAAATGCGACACTTCCTTGCTAGGAAATAGCGATTGCAGATGTCTACGTATCGAAGCAATAGAGTTCTAATGCTTCTTGAAACGGGATATCGCATTTCATTTCTATGCTTCATGATAAGATATAATGTTAACTGCGAAGTGTCATGTATACCTCGCATTCACTTCAGAAGAATGTAAATGCGACACGTCCTTGCTTTGAAATAGTGTTTGCAGATATCTACGTATCGAAGCAATAAAGTTCTAATGCATCTTAAATCGTGATATCGCATCTCATTTCTATGTCTCATGATAAGGTATAATATTCGTTGCGAACTGTCAAGTGTTTCTCGTCTACACCTCAAATGAATGTAAATATGTCAGTTCCTTCCTAGGAAATAGCGTTTGTAGATGTCTACGTATCGAAGCAATAGTGTTCTAATGCTTCTTAAAACGCAATATCGCATCTCATTTCTATGTCTCGTGATAAGATGTAATATTCATTGCGAAGTTTTATGTACTTCTCGTGTACACTTCAAATGACTGTAAATGCGACACTTCCTTGCTAGGAAATAGCGTTTGTCGATGTATACGTATCATAGCAATAGAGCTCTAATGCTACTTAAAACGCGATATCGCATCTCATTTCTATGTTTCATGATAGGACATAATATTCATTGAGGAGGGTTATGCATATCTCGTCTACACTTAAAAAGAATGTAAATGCGACACTTCCTTGCAAGGAAATAGCCTTTCCAGATATCTACGTATCGAAGCAATAGATTTCTAATGCTTCTTAAAATGGGATATCGCATTTCATTTCTATGTTTCATGATAAGATATAATATTCATTGTGCAATGTTATGTGTACCTCGCATTCACTTCAAAAGAATGTAAATGCGAGACTTCCTTGCTAGGAAATAGCATTTGCAGATGTCTACGTATCGTAGCAACAGAGTTCTAATGCTTCATAAATCACCATATCGCATCTCATTTCTATGTTTCATGATAAGATATAATATTCGTTGCGAAGTGTCATGTATACCTCGTATTCCTTTCACAAGAATGTAAATGCGACACTTCCTTGCTAGGAAGTAGCGTTTGGAGATGTCTACGTATCGTAGCAATAGAGTTCTAATGCTTCTTAAAACGCGATATCGCACTTCATTTCTATGTTCCATGATATGGTATAATACTCATTGCGAAGTGTTATGAATTCCTCGTCTACGCTTCAAATGAATCTAAATGCGACACTTCCTTTCTAGGAAATAGCGTTTCCAAATGTCTGCGTATAGAAGCAATAAGGTTCTAATTTTTCTTAAAACGCCCGGTCGCATATCATTTCTATGTTTCATGATAAGATATAATATTCAATGCGAAGTGATATGTATACCTCGCATACACTTAAAGAGAATGTAAATACGACACTTCCTTGCTAGGAAATAGCGTTTGCAGACGTCTACGTATCGTAGCAATAGAGTTCTGGTGCTTCTTAAATCGCGATATCGCATCTCATTTCTATGTTTCACGATAGGATAAAATATTCATTGTTTAGTGTTATGTATACCTCGTATTCACATTAAAAGAATGTAAATGCGACACTTCCATCCTTGGAAATAACGTTTCCAGATGTCTACGTATCGCAGCAATGGCGTTCTAACGCTTCTTAAAACGCGATATCGCATCTCATTTCTGTGTTTCATGATAAGATATAATATTAATTACAAGTCTCATGTATACCTCGTATTCACTTCAATTGAATGTAAATGTGACACTTCCTTTCTAGGAAATAATGTTTCCAGATGTCTACGTATCGAAGCAATAGTGTTCTAATGCTTCTTAAATCGCGATATCGCATCTCAATTCTATGCTTCATGATAAGATATAATATTCATTGCGAAGTGTCACGTATACCTCGCATACACTTGAAATGAATGTAAATGCGACACTTTCTTGCTAGGAAGTTGCGTTTGCAGATGACTACGTACCGAAGCAATGGAGTTCCAATATTTCTTAAAACGCGATATCGCATCCCATTTCTATGTCTCACGATAAGATATAATACTCATTGCGAAGTATTATGTATTCCTTACCTACGCTTCAGATGAATGTAAATGCGACACTTCCTTTATAGGAAATAGCGTTTCCAGATGTCTACGTACCGAAGCAATAGAGTTCTAATGCTTCTTAAATCGCGATATCGCATCTCATTTCTATGTTTCCTGGCAAGTTATAATATTCATTGCGAAGTGTCATGTATACCTCGTATTCACTTCAAATGAATGTAAATGCGACACTTCCTTGCTAGGAAATAGCGATGGCAGATGTCTACGTATCGAAGCAACAGAGTTCTAATGCTTCTTAAATCGCTATATCGCATCTCATTTCTATGTTTCGTGATAAGATATAATACTCATTCTGGAGTGTTATGTATACCTCGAATTCACTTCTAAAGAGTGAAAATGCGACATTTCCTTGCTAGGAATTAGCGTTTGCAGATGTCTACGTACAGTAGCAATATAATACATATATAATGTATTATTAGCAAGCAATATATACATATATAATGCTCCTTAAATCGTCATATCGCATCACATTTCTATGTTTCATTATAAGATATGATATTCATTGCGAAGTGTCATGTATACCTCCATACACTTCAGAAGAATGTAAATGCGACACTTCCTTGCTAGGAAGTAGCGTTTGCAGGTGTCTATGTATCGAAGCAAGAGAGTTCTAATGCTTCTTATAACGGGATATCGCATCTCATTTTTATGTTCCATGATATGGTATAATACTCATTGCGAAGTGTTATGAATTCCTCGTCTACGCTTCAAATGAATCTAAATGCGACACTTCCTTTCTAGGAAATAGCGTTTCCAAATGTCTGCGTATAGAAGCAATAAAGTTCTAATTTTTCTTAAAACGCCCGGTCGCATATCATTTCTATGTTTCATGATAAGATATAATATTCAATGCGAAGTGATATGTATACCTCGCATACACTTAAAGAGAATGTAAATGCGACACTTCCTTGCTAGGAAATAGCGTTTGCAGATCTCGACGTATCGAAGCAGTAGAGCTCTAGTGCTTCTTAAAACAGGATATAGTATCTCATTTCAATGTTTCACAATAAGATATAATATTCATTGCGAAGTGTCATGTATACCTTGTATTCACCTCAAAAGAATGTAACACTTCATTACTAGGAAATAGCGTTTGCAGATGTCTACGTATCGTAGCAATAGTGTTCTAATGCGTCTTAAAACGCGATATCGCATCACATTTCTATGTTTCATGATGGGATATAATATTCATTGCGAAGTGTCACGAATACCTCAGATTCACTTCAAAAGAATGTAAATGCGACACTTCCCTGCTAGGAAATAGCATTCACAGATGTCTACGTATCGTAGCAATAGAGTTCTAATGCTTCTTATAATGCGACATCGCATCTCATTTCTATGTCCCATGATAAGATATAGTATCCATTGCCAAGTGTTATGTTTTCCTCGTCTACACTTCAAATGAATGTAACTGCGACACTTCATTACTAGGAAATAGCGTTTGCAGATGTCTACGTATCGTAGCAATAGAGTTCTAATGCTACTTAAAACGCGATATCGCATCTCATTTCTATGTTTCATGATAAGATATAATATTCATTGCGAAGTGGCATGTATACCTCGTATTCGCTTCAAAATAATGCAAACGCGACACTTCTTTGCTGGGAAATAACGTTTGCACATGTCTACGTATCGTAGCAATACAGTTCTAATGCTTCTTAAAACGCGATATCGCATCTCATTTCTATCGTTCATGATAAGATATAATATTCATTGAGAAGTGTCACTTATACCTCGCATACAGCTCAGTTGAATGTAAATGCGACACTTCCTTGCTAGGAAGTAGCGTTTGGAGATGTCTATGTATCGAAGCAAGAGGGTTCTAATGCTTCTTATAACGGGATATCGCATCTCATTTTTATGTTTCATGATATGGTATAATACTCATTGCGAAGTGTTATGAATTCCTCGTCTACGCTTCAAATGAATCTAAATGCGGCACTTCCTTTCTAGGAAATAGCGTTTCCAAATGTCTGCGTATAGAAGCAATAAAGTTCTAATTTTTCTTAAAACGCCCGGTCGCATATCATTTCTATGTGTCATGATGAGATATAATATTCATTGCGAAGTGTCATGTATACCTCGTATTCACTTGAAAAGAATGTAAATGCGACACTTCCTTGCTAGGAAATAACGTTTGCAGATGTTTACGTATCGTAGCAATAGAGTTCTAATGCTTCTCAAAACGCGATATCGCATCTTATTCCTATGTTTCATGATAAGGTACAATATTCATTGCGGAGTGTCATGTATACCTCGTACACACTTCAAATGAATGTAAATGCGACACTTCCTTGCTAGGATATAGCGTTTGCAGATGTGTACTTATCGAGGCAATAGAGTTCTAATGCTTCTTAACACATTGAGGACGGGGCGCTGCGCGTTCAACACGCCCTCACGGATCGCAGATTTTCGAACGCTCCAAAAACATGCTTGGCATGTGACAGGAAGTGGATACGCATTTCACTTAATTTGCATTTAGTATTTATAAATAATTGTATACATATAGTTCATATATCTGTATATCTGTTTTCATTACATCTATGCGTCATTTCGCTGCTTTTATAGATGGCTAATTCATAAAATAAATTTTTGTTATCAAGTATCAGTAACAGGTTGATTGAAAATATAGATAGTACTCAAAAAACTGTTACCTTCCAATTTTAAAACACGAAGTTGGAAATTCTAAAATGCAGATCAATGAAACACTTTATAAGATACGATACGTACGACTATCCGCACAGATCAGCCGGCAATGGCTATTGTCACGTCACGGGTCGCGAAAACTTATCGTTCACCGGGAGCGACACGCAGCCTCGAACGGTTCGGCTCGCGGAATTGCGACGAAGGCCGGGTTCTTTCTGGCTCGCGAAACACGTATCAAAAGGCACGAACGCGGATAAGAAAATATGACCTTACCTTTGATGTCTTGACAGCTGCTAATATTTAGTACCCTTGTTGCAGGTATCATCGTCGGCACGGATCGCCCTCAGGTATAATCCCTGCGTACGGTCGGTGAGGCGTGATTGTCAGCGGGACGAGTACCCAGGTGGGCTGACCTCGGGGATGGATCGGCTCGGTCAAGCGGATCGGCGATGGATGCGGCTGTGCGGGACGGCTGTCCGATCGGCGTGCGGCGGAAGATGAGACGTTGCAGTCGTATATGCACACGGCTGTACCAACGTATCCGCGCACAAATGAACGCAAGAAGTTCTTCCTTCCCGCGCGACGAGTTTGTTTAGTTGTACCGGAAAGACGCATTCGAGTCGGTTTCCAAAAGTCCAGATACGGGTCCACTAAGCGTCGGTCCGCTCTAGTTTACCGGTCCAGAAATATGGAAAATCGACGAGTGTCCTTGCTCTAGCCTCGCTGTGGGTCGATGCAGCTAAGCGGCGGTCGGCTATAACTGATCGATTACCAAGTTTGACTAAAGTTCGGAGCTTGTGAATGTTCTTGAAGACGCGTGAACTCGTGGAAGACATCGCAACGAATGAATTTATAATAATAATAAGGCAAGGAATATTTAGAATGATGAGAATTGTAGTACTGGTAAAAATAAAGTATATTCTAAATAAAACTAAGCATACACTGATACTTCCCTATGCTAAAGTTGACTAAGTACTAGGATACGATAATTAGAGTTTAGAATAAGGACTTGAATTGAATTAGAGTTTAAGTTGAAATAGTAAGATTGGATTATGATAAAGGAGTGCTCGCTTGGAGCGAATGGCTCGAACTAGAGATTGGATTTGAGGGAGGTACGCTCGCTTGGAGCGGATGACTCGTATTGACCATCAGCTCGCGGGCCCGCGACCTCCTCGGATCGCGGGGCGCGCGAGTCGCAGGTCCCCAGAGTGGGGCGGACGCACGGCCCACGGAGTGGTGTGGACGATCGTGGTAGGGCGCGCGCGTTCGGCGTGAGCCGCGCGCGTCGGGCGCTTCGCTTACTTCTTATTACGATTAATTATGATCTTAAAAATTAGGATAACACATGAAACGCCTTATGCTAGGTTGTGTGTGTTGTGTCGTGTGCGTACATGGAGTGTCGTGTGCTTAAGTTCTAGGATTCGCTTAATTATAATTATAATGGTATGCAAAGTATGGGTACGGGAGCGTAACGGCGGGCGACCCTTCCTGATACGTGGAATGGTCCTCGTGCGGAGGCTGTGGCTCGGTCGTGCTCCAGCTGTCTGGAAGGCACGCGTCGTAGCGCGGTCGTGTGGCCCAACTCCTGGTTGCGGGGGTGGCTGCCTTAGCTCGGCGATCGCATATACGGTGAGCTCGTCTTTGTGGTGGCGACAGGCGATGCGTGTGGCTCTGCCGGGCAGTGAAGGAGGTACCGCGAGGTTCGGCGGACGTTACACAATAATGACTGTTTTTTCTTAAATTTAAGGAATGATTCAGTTGTTTCGCTTTGGTTTCGGAATGCGAGAGACTTCGATACCATCGTAACGTAACAGAAACATTTGCAGCTCCTTGCTCAGTTGCCGACTGAATAAAAAAATCGTGAAAACGAGATATATCGTGACCCGTTCGCAACGTTTAGTTCTCTAAAAACGAGATACCTCGTCACCCGTCCGCAATGTGTTAAAACGCGATATCGCATCTCATTTCTATGTTTCATGTTAAGATATAATATTCATTGCGTAGTGTCATGCATATCTCGCATACACTTCAAAAGAACGAAAATGAGACACTTCCTTGCTAGGAAGTAGCGTTTGCAGATGTATACGTATCGAAGCAATAGAGTTCTAATGCTTCTTAAATCGCGATATCGCATTTCATTTCTATGTTTCGTGATAAGGTACAATATTCATCGTGGAGAGTTATGTATACCTCGTATTCACTTCAAAAGAATGTAATAGCGGCACTTCCTAGCTAGGAAATCGTGTTTCCAGATGTCTACGTATCGCACCAATAGAGCTCTAATGCTTCCTAAAACGCGATATCGCATCAAACTTCTATGTTTCATAATAAGATATAATATTCAGTGCGAAGTATCATGTATACCTCGCATTCCTCTCAGAGGAATGTAAAGGCGACACTTCCTTGCTAGGAAATACCGATTTCAGATGTCTACGTATCGTGGCTATAGAATTCTGATGCTTTTTAAATCGCGATATCGCATCTCATTTCTATGTTTCGTGATAAGGTATAATATTTATTGTGGAATGTTATGTATTCCTCGTTTTCACTTCAAAAGAATGTAAATGCGACACCTCCTTGCTAGGAAATAGCGTTTGCAGATGCCTACGTATTGTAGCGATAGAGTTCTAATGCTTCTTAGAACGCGATATAGCATCTTATTTCTATGTTTCATGATAAGATATAGTATTCATAACGAAGTGTTATGTATTCCTAGTATTCACTACAATTGAATGTAAAGGCGACACTTCCTTGCTAGGAAATACCGATTGCAGATGTCTACGTATCGTAGCTGTAGAGATCTAATGCTTCATAGAACGCGATATAGCATCTCATTTCTATGTTTCATGATAAGAAATAGTATTCATTACGAACTGTTACGTATTCCTCGTATTCACTACAATTGAATGTAAATGCGACACTTCCTTGCTAGGAAACAGCGTCTGCAGATGTCTACGTATCGTAGCAATAGAGTTCTAATGCTTCTCAAAACGCGATATCGCATCTTATTTCTATGTTTCATGATAAGGTACAATATTCATTGCGAAATGTCATGTATACCTCGTATTCACTACAATTGAATGTAAATGCGACAGTTCCTTGCTAGGAAATAGCGTCTGCAGATGTCTACGTATCGTAGCAATATGGTTCTAATGCTTCTTATATCGCAATATCGCATCTCATTTCTATATTTCGTGATGAGATGTAATATTCATCGTGGAGTGTTATGTATGAAGCGTATTTACTTCAAAAGAATGTAAATGCGACACTTCCTTGCTAGGAAATAGCGTTTGCAGATGTCTACGTATCGTAGCAATAGAGTTCTAATGCTTCTCAAAACGCGATATCGGATCTCATTTCTATGCTTCATGATAAGATATAATATTCATTGCGAAGTTTCATGTATTCCTCGTATTCACTTCAAATGAATGTAAATGCGACACTTCCTTGCTAGGAAATAGCGTTTGCAGATGTCTAGGTATCGAAGCAATAAAGTTCTAATGCATCCTAAATCGTGATATCGCATCTCATTTGTATGTTTCATGATAACATATAATATTCATTGTGCAAGGTGAAGTATACCTCGCATTCACTTCAAAAGAATGTAAATGCGACACTTCCTTGCTATGAGATAGCGTTTGTAGATGTCTACGTATCGTAGCAATAGAGTTCTAAAGCATCTTAAAGCGCGATATCACATCACATTTCTATGTTTCATGATAGGACATAATATTCATTGCGAAGTTTCACGTATTCCTCGTATTCACTTCAAATGGATGTAAATGCGGTACTTCCTTCCTAGGAAATAGCGTTTGCAGATGTCTACGTATTGTAGCAAGCGTCTTATAATGCTTCTTAAAACGAGACATCGCATCTCATTTCTATGTTTCATGATAACATATAATATTCATTGCGAAGTGTCACGTATACCTCGCATACGCTTCAAATGAATGTAAATGCGACACTTCCTTGCTAGGAAATAGAGTTTGCATATGTCTGCGTATCGTAGCAATAGAGTTCCAATGCTTCTTAAAACGCGATATCACATCACATTTCTATGTTTCATGATAAGATATAATATTCATTGAGAAGTTTCATATATTCCTCGTATTCACTTCAAATGAATGTAGATGCGACACTTCCTTGCTAGTAAATAGCGTTTGCAGATATCTGCGTATCGAAGAAATAAGGTTCTATTGCATCCTAAATCGTGATATCGCATCTCATTTCTATGTTTCATGATAACATATAATATTCATTGCGCAATGTGATGTATACCTCGCATTCGCTTCAAAAGAATGTAAATGCGACACGTCCTTGCTATGAAATAGCGTTTGTAGATGTCTACGTATCGTAGCAATAGAGTTCTAAAGCATCTTAAAGCGCGATATCACATCACATTTCTACGTTTCATGATAGGACATAATATTCTTTGCGAAGTTTCACGTATTCCTCGTATTCACTTCAAATTGATGTAAATGCGGCACTCCCTTCCTAGGAAATAGCGTTTGCAGATGTCTACGTATCGTTGCAAGCGTGTTATAATGCTTCCTAAAACAAGATATCGCATCTCATTTCTATGTTTCATAATAACATATAATATTCATTGCGAAGTTTCATTTATTCCTCGTATTCACTTCAAATGAATGTAAATGCGACACTTCCTTGCTAGGAAATAGCTTTTGCAGATGTCTACGTATCGAAGCAACAGAGATCTAATGCTTCTTAAAACGCGACATCGCATCTCATTTCTATGTTTCGTTATAAGATATAATATTCATTGTGGAGCGCTATGTATACCTCGCATTCGCTTCAAAAGAATGTAAATGCGACACATCCTTGCAAGGAAATAGCGTTTCCAGATGTCTACGTATCAAAACAATAGAGTTCTAATGCTTCTTAAATCGCGATATCGCAACTCATTTCTATATTTCGTGATAAGATATAATATTCATTGTGGATTGCTATGTATACCTCGTATTCGCTTCAAAAGAATGTAAATGCGACACTGATTTGCAACGAAATAGCGTTTGCAGATCTCTACGTATCGAAGCAATAGAATTCTAACGCTTCTTAAATCGCGATATCGCATCTCATTTCAATGTTTCATGATGAGATATAATATTCATTGTGAAGTGTTATGTATACCTTGTATTCACTTTAGAAGAATGTAAATGCGACACTTCCTTGCTAGAAAATGGCGTTTGCAGATATCCACGTATCGTAGCAATAGTGTTCTTATTCATTGCGATGTGTCCTGTATACCTCGCATACACTTCAAATGATAGTAAATGCGACACTTCCTTGCTAGGAAGTAGCGATGGCAGATGTCTACGTATCGAAGCAATAGAGTCCTAATGCTTCTTAAAACGAGATATCGCATCTCATTTCAAAGTTTTATGATAAGATATAATATTCACTGCTAAGTGTCATGTATACCTCGTATTCACTTCAAAATAATGTAAATGCGGCACTTCCTTGTTAGGAAGTAGCGTTTGCAGATGTATTCGTATCGAAGCATTAGGGTATTAATTCCTCTTTAATCGCGATATCGCTCCTAATTTCTATGTTTCATGATAACATATAATATTCAATGCGAATTGTCATGTATTCCTCGCATACACGTCAAATGAATGTAATGTGCGACACATCCTTGCTAGGAAATAGCGTTTGCAGATGTCTACGTATCGAAGCAATAGAGCTTAAACGCTTCTTAAAACGCGATACCGCATCTCATTTCTATGTCTCACGATAAGATATAATATTCATTGCGAAGTGTCATGTATAACTCGTATTCACTTCTAAGGAATGTAAATGCGACACTTCCTTGCTAGGAAATAGCGTTTGCAGACGTCTACTTATCGAAGCAATAGTATACTAATGCTTATTATATCGCGACATCGCATCTCATTTCTATGTTTCATGATGAGATATAATATTCATTGTGAAGTGTTATGTATACCTCGTGTTTAATTCAAAAGAATGTAAATGCGACACTTCCTTGCTGGGAAATAGCGTTTACAGATGTTTACGTATCGAAGAGATAGAGTTCTAATGCTTCTTGAATCGCGATATCGCATCTCATTTCTATGTTTCATGATAAGATATAATATTCATTGTGCAGTGTTATGTATATCTCGTCTACACTTCAAATGAATGTAAATGCGACACTTCCTTGCTAGGATATAGCGTCTGCAGATATCTACGTATTGTAGCAATAGAGTTCTTATGCTTTTTAAAACGCGATATCGCATCTCATCTATATGTTTCAAGGTAAGATATAATATTCATTTCGAAGTGTCATGTATACCTCGCATACACTCAAAATGAATGTAAATGCGACACTTCCTTGTTAGGAAATAACGTATCCAGATGTCTAGGTATCGAAATAATAGAGATCTAATGCTTCTTAGAACGCGATATCGCATCTCATTTCTATGTTTCATGATAAGATATATAATTCATTGCAAAGTGTCACGTATACCTCGCATACGCTTCAAATGAATGTAAATGCGACACTTCCTTGCTAGGAAATAGCGTTTGCATATGTCTGCGTATCGTAGCAATAGAGTTCCAATGCAACTTAAAACGCGATGTCACATCACATTTCTATGTTTCATGATAAGATATAATATTCATTGAGAAGTTTCATATATTCCTCGTATTCACTTCAAATGAATGTAGATGCGACACTTCCTTGCTAGTAAATAGCGTTTGCAGATATCTGCGTATCGAAGAAATAAGGTTCTAATGCATCCTAAATCGTGATATCGCATCTCATTTCTATGTTTCATGATAACATATAATATTCATTGCGCAATGTGATGTATACCTCGCATTCACTTCAAAAGAATGTAAATGCGAGACGTCCTTGCTATGAAATAGCGTTTGTAGATCTCTACGTATCGTAGCAATAGAGTTCTAAAGCATCTTAAAGCGCGATATCACATCACATTTCTACGTTTCACGATAGGACATAATATTCTTTGCGAAGTTTCACGTATTCCTCGTATTCACTTCAAATTGATGTAAATGCGGCACTCCCTTCCTAGGAAATAGCGTTTGCAGATGTCTACGTATCGTAGCAAGCGTGTTATAATGCTTCCTAAAACAAGATATCGCATCTCATTTCTATGTTTCATGATAACATATAATATTCATTGCGAAGTGTTATGTATACCTCGCATACACTTCAAATGAATGTAAATGCGACACTTCCATGCTAGGAAATAGCGATTGCAGATGTCTACGTATCGTAGCAATCGTGTTATAATGCTTCTTATAACGAGATATCGCATCTCGTTTCTATGTTTCGTGATGACATACAATATTCATTGTGAAGTGTTATGTATACCTTGTATTCACTTTAGAAGAATGTAAATGCGACACCTCCTTGCTAGGAAATGGCGTTTGCAGATATCCACGTATCGTAGCAATAGTGTTCTTATGCTTCTTAAAACGAGAAACAGCATCTCATTTTTATGTTTCATTATAAGATATAATATTCATTGCGATGTGTCATGTATACCTCGCATACACTTCAAATGATAGTAAATGCGACACTTCCTTGCTAGGAAGTAGCGATGGCAGATGTCTACGTATCGAAGCAGTAGAGTCCTAATGCTTCTTAAAACGAGATATCGCATCACATTTCTACGTTTCATGATAAGATATAATATTCACTCTGACATGTCATGTATACCTCGTATTCATTTCAAAAGCATGTAAATACGACACTTCCTTGCTATGAAGTAGCGTTTTCAGATGTCTCCGTATCGAAGAAATATAGTTCTAATGTTTCCTAAATCGCGACTTCGCATCTCATTTCTATGTTTCGTGATAAGATATAATATTCATTGTGGAGCGCTACGTATACCTCGTAGTCGCTTCAAAGGAAGGTAATTGCGATATTTCCTTGCTAGGAAGTAGCGTCTGTAAATATCTACGTATCGATGCAATTGAGTTCTAATGCTTCTTAAAACGCGATATAGCATTTCATTCCTATGTTTCATGTAAGATAAAATAATCATTGCGAAGTGTCACTTATACCTCACATACACTTCAAATGAATGTAAATGCAGCACTTCATTGCTAGGAAATAGCATTTGCAGATGTCTACGTATCGTAGCAATAGAGTTCTAATGCTTCTTAAAACGCGATATTGCATCACATTTCTATGTTTCATGATAGCATGTAATATTCATTGCGAAATGCCACTAATGCCTCGCATACACTACAAATGAATGTAAATGCGACACTTCCTCGCTAGGAAATAGCGTTTGCAGACGTCTACTTATCGAAGCAATAGAGTACTAATGCTTACTATATCGCGACATCGCATCTCATTTCTATGTTTCATGATAAGATATAATATTCATTGTGCAGTGTTATGTATATCTCCTCTACACTTCAAATGAATGTAAATGCGACACTTCCTTGCTAGGAAATAGCGTCTGCAGATATCTACGTATTGTAGCAATAGACTTCTTATGCTTTTTAAAACGCGATATCGCATCTCATCTCTATGTTTCAAGATAAGATATAATATTCATTTTGAAGTGTCATGTATACCTCGCATAACTCAAAATGAATGTAAATGCGACACTTCCTTGTTAAGAAATAACGTATCCAGATGTCTACGTATCGAAATGATTGAGTTCTAATGCTTCTTAGAACGCGATATCGCATCTCATATCTATGTTTCATGATAAGATATAATATTTATTGTGCCGTGTTATGTACACCTCGTATTCATTTCAAAAGAATGTAAATACGACACTTCCTTGCTAGGAAATAGCGTTTCCAGATGCCTACGTATCGAAACAATAGCGTCCTGAAGCTTCTTAAGACGAGATGTCCCATCACGTTTCTATGTTTCATGATGAGATGTAATATTCATTGCGAAGTGTCGTCTATACCCCGTATTCACTTCAAAATAATATAAATGCGACACTGCCATGCTAGGAAGTAGCGTTAGCAGATGTCCACGAATCGTAGCAATAGAGTTCTAATGCTTCTTAGAACGCGATATCGCATCTAATCCCTATGTTTCACGTTGAGATATAATATTCATTTCGAAGTGTCATGTATACCTCGTATTCACTTCAAAAAGAATGTAAATACGACACTTCCTTGCTAGTAAATAGCGTTTGCAGATGTCTACGTATCGTAGCAATAGAGTTCTAATGCTTGTTAAAACGCGATATCGCATCTCATTTCAACGTTTCACGGTAAGATATAATATTCATTGCGAAGTGTCATGTATACCTCGTATTCACTTCAAATGAATGCAAATGCGACACTTCCTTGCTAGGAAATAACGTTTGCAGATGTTTACGTATCGTAGCAATAGAGTTCTTACGCTTCTTAAAAGGCGATATCACATCTCAGTTCTAAGTTTCCAAATAAGATATAATATTCATTGCGAAGTATCATGTATACCTCGCATACACTTCAAATGAATGTAAATGCGACACTTCCTTGATAGGAAAAAGCATTTGCAGATGTCTACGTATCGAAGCAATGGAGTTCTAATGCTTCATAAAACGAGATGTCGCATATCATTTCTATGTTTCATGATAAGATATAATATTCATTGTGCAGTGTTATGTATATCTCGTCTACACATCAAATGAATGTAAATGCGACACTTCCCTGCTAGGAAATAGCGTTTGCAGATGTTTACGTATCGTAGCAATAGAGTTCTTACGCTTCTTAAAAGGCGATATCGCATCTCATTTCTATGTTTCATGATAAGATACAATATTCATTGTGCAGTGTTATGTATATCTCGTCTACACATCAAATGAATGTAAATGCGACACTTCCCTGCTAGGAAATAGCGTTTGCAGATGTCTACGTATCGAAGCAATAGAATTCTAATGCTTCATAAATCGTCATATCGCATCTCATTTCTGCGTTTCATGATAAGATATAGTATTCATTGCGAAGTGTAATGTACTCCTCGTCAAAACTTCAAATCAATGTAAATACCACACATCCTTTCTAGGAAATTACGTTTCCACATATCTACGTATCGATGCAATAGATTTCGAATGCTTCCTTAAACGCGATATCACATCTCAGTTCTAAGTTTCCAAATAAGATATAATATTCATTGCGAAGTATCATGTATACCTCGCATACACTTCAAATGAATGTAAATGCGACACTTCCTTGATAGGAAAAAGCATTTGCAGATGTCTACTTATCGAAGCAATGGAGTTCTAATGCTTCATAAAACGAGATGTCGCATATCATTTCTATGTTTCATGATAAGTTGTAATATTCATTGCGAAGTGTCATGTATACCTCGTATTCACTTCAAATGAATGCAAATACGACACTTCCTTGCTAGGAAATAACGTTTGCAGATGTGTACGTATCGTAGCAATAGAGTTCTTACGCTTCTTAAAAGGCGATATCGCATCTCATTTCTATGTTTCATGATAAGATACAATATTCATTGTGCAGTGTTATGTATATCTCGTCTACACATCAAATGAATGTAAATGCGACACTTCCCTGCTAGGAAATAGCGTTTGCAGATGTCTACGTATCGAAGCAATAGAATTCTAATGCTTCATAAATCGTCATATCGCATCTCAATTCTGCGTTTCATGATAAGATATAGTATTCATTGCGAAGTGTAATGTACTCCTCGTCAACACTTCAAATCAATGTAAATACCACACATCCTTTCTAGGAAATTACGTTTCCACATATCTACGTATCGATGCAATAGATTTTGAATGCTTCCTTAAACGCGATATCACATCTCAGTTCTAAGTTTCCAAATAAGATATAATATTCATTGCGAAGTATCATGTATACCTCGCATACACTTCAAATGAATGTAAGTGCGACACTTCCTTGATAGGAAAAAGCATTTGCAGATGTCTACGTATCGAAGCAATGGAGTTCTAATGCTTCTTAAACCGCGATATCGCATCTCATTTCTATGTTTCATGATAAGATATGATATTCATTGTGCAGTGTTATGTATATCTCGTCTACACATCAAATGAATGTAAATGCGACACTTCCCTGCTAGGAAATAGCGTTTGCAGATGTTTACGTATCGTAGCAATAGAGTTCTTACGCTTCTTAAAAGGCGATATCGCATCTCATTTCTATGTTTCATGATAAGATACAATATTCATTGTGCAGTGTTATGTATATCTCGTCTACACATCAAATGTATGTAAATGCGACACTTCCCTGCTAGGAAATAGCGTTTGCAGATGTCTACGTATCGAAGCAATAGAATTCTAATGCTTCATAAATCGTCATATCGCATCTCATTTCTGCGTTTCATGATAAGATATAGTATTCATTGCGAAGTGTAATGTACTCCTCGTCAACACTTCAAATCAATGTAAATACCACACATCCTTTCTAGGAAATTACGTTTCCACATATCTACGTATCGATGCAATAGAGTTCGAATGCTTCCTTAAACGCGATATCACATCTCAGTTCTAAGTTTCCAAATAAGATATAATATTCATTGCGAAGTATCATGTATACCTCGCATACACTTCAAATGAATGTAAATGCGACACTTCCTTGATAGGAAAAAGCATTTGCAGATGTCTACGTATCGAAGCAATGGAGTTCTAATGCTTCTTAAACCGCGATATCGCATCTTATTTCTATGTTTCATGATAAGATATAATATTCATTGTGCAGTGTTATGTATATCTCGTCTACACATCAAATGAATGTAAATGCGACACTTCCCTGCTAGGAAATAGCGTTTGCAGATGTCTACGTATCGAAGCAATAGAATTCTAATGTTTCTTAAATCGTCATATCGCATCTCATTTCTACGTTTCATGATAAGATATAATTATCATTGCGAAGAGTCATGTATACCTCGTATTAACTTCAAGAGAATGTAAATGCGACACTTCCTTGCTAGAAAATAGCGTTTGCAGATGTCTACGTATCGTAGCAATAAATTTCTAATGCTTCTTAAAACGCGATATCGCCCCTCATTTCTATGTTTCATGATAAGATATAATATTCATCGTGCAGTGTTGTGTATACCTCGTATTCAGCTCAGACGAATGTAAATGCGACACTTCCGTGCTGGAAATAGCGTTTCCAGATGTATACGTATCGATGCCATATAGTTCTAATGCTTCTTAGAACGCGATATCGCATCTTATTTCTATGTTTAATGATAAGATGTAACATTCATTGTGGATTGTTATGCATACTTCGTATTCATTTCAGAAGAATGTAAATGCGACACTTCCTTCCTAGGAAATATCGTTTCCAGATGTCTACGTATCGAAACAATACATTTCTAATGCTTCTTAAATCGAGATGTCGCATCACATTTCTAAGTCTCATGATAAGATATAATATTAATTGCGAAGTGTCATGTATACTTCGTATTCATTTAAAAAGAATGTAAATGTGACACTTCATTGCTAGGAAGTAGCGTTTGCTGATGTCTACTTATCGGAGCAATAGAGTTCTAATGCTTCTTAAATCGCGATACCGCATTTCATTTCTATGCTTCAGGATAAGGTATAATATTCATTGCGAAGTGTCACTTATACCTCGCATACACTTCAAATGAGTGTAAATGCGACACTTCCTTGCTAGGAAATTGCGTTGGCAGATGTCTACGTTTCGAAGCAATAGAGTTCCAATGCTTCATGAAAACGAGATATCGCATCTCATTTCTATGTTTCATTATAAGATATAATATTGATAGTGCAGTGTTATGTACACCTCCTATTCACTTCAAGAGTATTTAAATGCGACACTTCCTTGCTAGAAAATAGCGTTGGCAGATGTCTACGTATTGAAGCAATAGAGATCTATTGCTTCTTAAATAGCGATATCGCATCTCATTTCTATGTTTCATGATAAGATATAATATTTATTGCGGAGTGTCATGTATACCTCGTATTCACTTCAAAAGAATGTAAATGCGACACTTCCTTGCTAGGAAATAGCGTTTCAAGATGACTAGGTATGGAAACAATAGAGTCCTACTGCTTCTCAAAACGCGATATCGCATCTCATTTATATGTTTCATGATAAGATACAAATGTCATTTACAACTGTTGTGTATACCTCGTCCACATTTCAAAAGAATGTAAATGACACACTTCACGGCTAGGAAATAGCGTTTCCAGAAGTCTACGTATCGCAGCAAAAGAGTTCTAATCCTTCTTCAAACGCGATAACGCATCTCATTTCTACGTTTCATGGTAAGATATAATATTCATTGCGAAGTGTTATGTATACCTCGTCTACGCTTCAGAAGAATGTGAATGCCACACTTCCTTGCTAGGAAATAGCGTTTGCAGATGTCTACGTATCGTAGCATTAGAGTTCTAATGCTTCACAAAACGGGATATCGCATCTCATTTCTATGTTTCATGATAAGATATAATATTCCTTGCGAAGTGTCACGTATACCTCGCATACACTTCAAATTAATGTAAATGCGACACTTCCTTGCTAGGAAGTAGCGTTTTCAGATGTCTACGTATCGAAGCAATAGAGTTCTAATACTCCTTAAATCGCAATATCGCATCTCAATTCTATGTTTCATGATAAGATATTATATTCATTGTCGAGTGTTATGTATACCTCGTATTCACTTCAAAAGAATGTAAATGTGACACTTCCTTGCTAGGGAATAGCGTTCGCAGATGTCTACGTAACGAAGCAATAGTGCTCTAATGCGTCTTAAATCGCGATATCGCATCACACTTCTATGTTTCTTGATAAGATATAATATTAATTGCAAGTGTCTTGTATACCTAGAATTCACTTCAAATGAATGTAAATGCGACTCTTCTTTGCTAGGAAATAGCGTTTGCAGATGTCTACGTATCGTAGCAATAGATTTCTAATGCTTCTTAAATTGCCATATCGCATCCCATTTCTATGTTTCATGATAAAATATACTATCCATTGTGGAGTGTTATCATAACCTCGTATTCACTTCAAAAGAACGAAAATGCGACACTCCCTCGCTAGGAAATAGCGATTGCAGAAGTCTACGTATCGCAGCATCAGTTTTCTAATGCTTCTCAAAACGCGATATCGCATCTCATTTCTGTGTTTCAAGATGAGATATAATATTCGTTGTGCAGCGTTATGTATACCTCGTATTCACTTCAAACGAATGTAAATGCGACCATTCCTTGTAGGAAGTGGCGTCTGCAGATGTCTACGTATCGAAGCAATAGAGTTCCAATGCTTCTTCCATCGCGATATCGCATCTCATTACTTGATGTTAAGTTTGATGATAGGATATAATATTCGTTGCGAAGTGTTATGTATTCCTCGTCTACACTTCAAATGAATGTAAATGCGACACTTCCTTTACAGGAAATAACGTTTCCAGGTGTCTACGTATCGAAGAAGTAGTGTTCTAATGCTTCTTGAATCGAGATATCGCATGTCATTTCTATGTTTCATGATAAGATATAATATTCATTGCGAAGTGTCTTGTATACTTCGCACACACTTCAAATGAATGTAAATGCGACACTTCCTTGCTAGGAAATAGCGTTTGTAGATGTCTTCGTATCGAAGGAATAGAGTTATAGTGCTCCATAAAACGAGATATCTCATCTCATTTCGATGTTTCATGATAAGATATAATATTGATTGCGGTGTTATGTATACCTCGTATACACTTCAAATGAATGTAAGTGCGACACTTCCTTGCTAGGAAGTAGCGTTCGCAGTAGTCTACGTATCGAAGCAATAGTGTTCTGATGCTTCTTAAATCGCGATATCGCATCTCATATCTATGGTTCATGATAAGATATAATATTCATTGCGCGGTGTCATGTGTACCTCGCACACACATCAAATGAATTTAAATGCGACACTTCCTTTCTAGAATATTACGTTTCCAGCTGTCTACGTATCGAAGCAATAGAGTTCTAATGCTTCTGAAAACGCGATATCGCATCTCATTTCAATGTTTCATGTTAAGATATAATATTCATTACGAAGTGTTATGTTTTCCTCGTCTACACTACAAATGAATGTAAATGCGACACTTCCATGCTTGAAAATAACGTTTGCACATGTCTACGTATCGAAGCCATAGAGTTCTAATGCTTCTTATAACGCGATATCGCATCCCATTTCTATGTTTCATGATATGATATAATATTCATTACGAAGTGTTACGTATTCCTCGTCTACACTTCAAATGAATGTAAATGCGACACTTCCTTGCTAGAAAATAACGTTTGCAGATGTCTACGTATCGAAGCAATAGAGTTCTAATGCTTCTTAAAACTTGATATCGCATCTCATTTCTATGTTTCACAGTAAGATATAATATTCATTGCGAAGTGTCATGTATACCTCGTATCCACTTCAAAAGAATGTAAATGCGACACTTCCTTGCTAGGAAATAGCGTTTGCAGATGTCTACGTATCGTAGCATTAGAGTTCTAATGCTTCTTAAAACGAGATATCGTAACTCATTTCTATATTTCATTATAAGATATAATATTCATTGCGAAGTGTCATGTATACCTCGCATACACTTCAAATGAATGTAAATGTGACACTTCCTTGTTAGGAAATAGCGTTTGCAGATGTCTACGTATCGAAGCCATAGATTTCTAATGCTTCTTAAAACGGGATACCGCATCTCATTTCTCTGCTTCATGATAAGATATAATATTCACTGCGAAGTTACATCTATACCTCGTATTCACTTCAAAAGAATGTAAATGCTACACTTCCTTGCTAGGAAATAGCGTTTGCAAATGTCTACGTATCGCAGCAATAGAGTTCTAACTATTCTTAATTCGCGATATCGCATCTGATTTCTATGTTTCACGATAAGATATAATATTCATTGCGAAGTGTCATGTATAACACGTATTCACTTCAAAAGAATGTAAATGCGACACTTCATTGGTAGGAAGTAGCGTTTGCAGATGTCTACTTATCGGAGCAATAGGGTTCTAATGCTTCTTGAAACGCGATATCGCATCACATTTCTATGCTTCATGATAAGGTGCAATATTAATTGCAAAGTGTCATGTATACCACGTATTCACTTCAAAAGAGTGTACATGCGATACTTCCTTGCTAGGAAATAGCGTTTCCAGGTGTCTACGTATCGAAACAATACAGTTCTAATGCTTCTTAAAACGGGATATCGCATCTCTTTTCTATGTTTCATAAAAGGATATAATATTAATTGCGAAGTGTCATGTATACCTTGTATTCACTTCAAAAGTATGTGAATGCGACACTTCCTTGCTAGGAAATAGCGTTTGCAGATGACTACGTATCGAAGCAATAGAGTTCTAATGGATCTTATGTCGTCATATCGCATCTCATTTCTATGTTTCATGATAAGGTATAATATTCATTGCGAAGGGTCATGTATACCTCGTATTAACTTCAAGAGAATGTAAATGCGACACTTCCTTGCTAGAAAATAGCGTTTGCAGATGTCTACGTATCGTAGCAATAAATTTCTAATGCTTCTTAAAACGCGATATCGCCCCTCATTTCTATGTTTCATGATAAGATATAATATTCATAGTGGAGTGTCATGTATACCTCGCACACTACTCAAATGAATGTAAATGCGACACTTCCTTGCTAGGAAATAGCGTTGGCAGATGTCTACGTTTCGAAGCAATAGAGTTCCAATGCTTCTTGAAAATGAGATATCGCATCCCATTTCTTTGTTTCACGATAAGATATAATATTCATTGTGCAGTGTTATGTTCATCTCCTATTCACTTCAAGAGAATGTAAATGCGACACTTCCTTGCTAGAAAATAGCGTTTGCAGATGTCTACGTATCGAAGCAATAGTGTTCTAATGCTTCTAGAAACGCGATATAGCATCTCATTTCTATGTTTCGTGATGAGATATAATATTCATTGTGGAGTGTTATGTATGCCTCGTATTCTCTTCAATAGAATTTAAGTGCGGCACATTCTCGCTAGATAGTAGCGTTCTCAGATGTCTCCGTATCGAAGAAATAGAGTTCTAATGCTTCTTGAAACGCGATATCGCATCTCATTTCTATATTGCATGATAAGATATAGTATTCATTGCGGAGTGTCACTTACACCTCGCATACACTTCAAATGAATGTAAATACGACACTTCCTTGCTAGGAAATAGCGTTTGCAGATGTCTACGTATCTTAGCAATAGAGTTCTATTGCTTCTTATATCGCGATATCGCATCTCATTTCTGTGTTTCAGGATAAGATATAATATTCATTGTGCAGTGTTATGTATATCTCGTCTACACTTCAAATGAATGTAAATGCGACACTTCCCTGCTAGGGAATAGCGTTTGCAGATGTCTACGTATAGAAGCAATAGAGTTTTAATGCTTCTTAAATCGCCATATCGCATCTCATTTCTATGTTTCATGACAAGATATAATATTCATTCTGGAGTGTTATGTATACATCGCATACACTTAAAATGAACGTAAATGTGACACTCCCATGCTAGGAAATATCGTTTGCAGATGTCTAAGTATCGTAGCAATAGAGTTCTAATGCGTCTTAAGACGCGATATCGCATCGCACTTCTATATCTCATTATAAGATTTAATATTCATTGCGAAGTGTCATATATAGCTCGCATACACTTCAAAAGAATGTAATTGCGGCACTTCCTTGGTAGGAAATAGCATTTGCAGATATCTACGCAACGTAGCATTAGAGATCAAAATTTTGTTAAAATGCGATATCGCATCTCATTTCTATGTTTCATGATAAGATATAATATTCATTGCGAAGTGTCATGTATACCTCGTATTCACTTCAAACGAATGTAAATGCGACCATTCCTTGTAGGAAGTGGCGTCTGCAGATGTCTACGTATCGAAGCAATAGAGTTCTAATGCTTCTTCCATCGCGATATCGCATCTCATTACTTGATGTTAAGTTTGATGATAGGATATAATATTCGTTGCGAAGTGTTATGTATTCCTCGTCTACACTTCAAATGAATGTAAATGCGACACTTCCTTTACAGGAAATAACGTTTCCAGGTGTCTACGTATCGAAGAAGTAGTGTTCTAATGCTTCTTATAACGCGATATCGCATCCCATTTCTATGTTTCATGATATGATATAATATTCATTACGAAGTGTTACGTATTCCTCGTCTACACTTCAAATGAATGTAAATGCGACACTTCCTTGCTAGAAAATAACGTTTGCAGATGTCTACGTATCGAAGCAATAGAGTTCTAATGCTTCTTAAAACTTGATATCGCATCTCATTTCTATGTTTCACAGTAAGATATAATATTCATTGCGAAGTGTCATGTATACCTCGTATCCACTTCAAAAGAATGTAAATGCGACACTTCCTTGCTAGGAAATAGCGTTTGCAGATGTCTACGTATCGTAGCATTAGAGTTCTAATGCTTCTTAAAACGAGATATCGTAACTCATTTCTATATTTCATTATAAGATATAATATTCATTGCGAAGTGTCATGTATACCTCGCATACACTTCAAATGAATGTAAATGTGACACTTCCTTGTTAGGAAATAGCGTTTGCAGATGTCTACGTATCGAAGCCATAGATTTCTAATGCTTCTTAAAACGGGATACCGCATCTCATTTCTCTGCTTCATGATAAGATATAATATTCACTGCGAAGTTACATCTATACCTCGTATTCACTTCAAAAGAATGTAAATGCTACACTTCCTTGCTAGGAAATAGCGTTTGCAAATGTCTACGTATCGCAGCAATAGAGTTCTAACTATTCTTAATTCGCGATATCGCATCTGATTTCTATGTTTCACGATAAGATATAATATTCATTGCGAAGTGTCATGTATAACACGTATTCACTTCAAAAGAATGTAAATGCGACACTTCATTGGTAGGAAGTAGCGTTTGCAGATGTCTACTTATCGGAGCAATAGGGTTCTAATGCTTCTTGAAACGCGATATCGCATCACATTTCTATGCTTCATGATAAGGTGCAATATTAATTGCAAAGTGTCATGTATACCACGTATTCACTTCAAAAGAGTGTACATGCGATACTTCCTTGCTAGGAAATAGCGTTTCCAGGTGTCTACGTATCGAAACAATACAGTTCTAATGCTTCTTAAAACGGGATATCGCATCTCTTTTCTATGTTTCATAAAAGGATATAATATTAATTGCGAAGTGTCATGTATACCTTGTATTCACTTCAAAAGTATGTGAATGCGACACTTCCTTGCTAGGAAATAGCGTTTGCAGATGTCTACGTATCGAAGCAATAGTGTTCTAATGCTTCTAGAAACGCGATATCGCATCTCATTTCTATATTTCATGATAAGATATAATATTCATTGCGGAGTGTCACTTACACCTCGCATACACTTCAAATGAATGTAAATGCGACACTTCCTTGCTAGGAAATAGCGTTTGCAGATGTCTACGTATCTTAGCAATAGAGTTCTATTGCTTCTTATATCGCGATATCGCATCTCATTTCTATGTTTCATTCTAAGATATAATATTCATTGCGAAGTGTCATGTGTACCTCGCATACACTTCAAAAGAATATAAATGTGACACTTCCTTGCTAGGAAATAGCGTTTGCTGATGTCTACGTATCGAAGCAATAGATTTCTAATGCTTCTTAAAACGCGAATGGATCCTCAATTATATGTTTCATGATAAGATACAATATTCATTGTGGAGTGCTATGTATATCTCGTCTACGCTTCAAAAGAATGTAAATGCGACACTTCCTTGCTAGGAAATAGCGTTTGCAGATGTCTACGTATCGTAGCAATTGAGTTCTAATGCTTCTCAAAACGCGATATCGCATCTCATTTCTATGAATCATGATAAGATGTAATATTCATTGCGAAGTTTTTTGTATACCTCGCATACACTTCAAATTAATGTAAATGCGACACTTCCTTGCTAGGAAATAGCGTTTGCTGATGTCTACGTATCGAAGCAATAGAGTTCCAATGCATCATAAATCGCGATATCGCATCTCACTTCTACGTTTCATGATAAGATATAATATTCATTGTGCAGTGTTATGTATATCTCGTCTACACTACAAGCGAATGTAAATGCGACACATCCTTGCTTGGAAGTATTGTTTGCAGATGTCTACGTATCGAAGCAATGGAGTTCTAATGCTTCTTAAAACGAGATATCGCATCCCATTTCTATCTTTTAGGATAAGTTATAATATTCATTGCGGAGTGTCATGTATACTTCGTATTCACTTCAAAAGAAAGTAAATGCGACATTTGCTTGCTAGGAAATAGCGTTTGCAGATGTGTACGTAACGAAGCTTTAGTGTTCTAATGCTTCTTAAGTCGTCATATCGCATCCCATTTCTTTGCTTCATGATAAGATATAATACTCATTCTGGAGTGTTATGTATACCTCGTATTCACTTCTAAAGATTGAAAATGCGACATTTTCTTGCTAGGAATTAGCGTTTGCAGATGTCTACGTATCGTAGCAATAGAGTTCTAATGCTTCTTAAAACGCGAAATCGATCCTCATTTATATGCTTCATGATAAGATATAATTTTCATTGTGGATTGTTATGTATACCTCGTATTCACTTCAAATGATAGTAAATGCGACGCTTCCTTGCTAGGTAATAGCGTCTGCAAATGTCTACGTATCGAAGCAATAGATTTCTAATGCTTCTTAAGACGCGAAATCGCTCCACATTTCTATGTTTCATGATAAGATATAACATTCATTGTGGAGTGCTATGTATACCTCGTATTCACTTTAAAAGAACGTAAATGCGACACTTCCTTGCTAGGAAATAGCGTCTGCAGATGTCTACGTATCGTAGCAATGAGGTTCTAATGCTTCTTAAAACGCGAATCGATCCACAATTATTTGTTTCATGATAAGATACACTATTCATTGTGAAGTGTTATGTATATCTCGTCTACACTTCCTAAAAATGAAAATGCGACACTTCCTTGCTTGGAAATGGCGTTTGCAGATATCTTCGTATCGAAGCAATAGAGTTCTAACGCTTCTTAAATCGTCATATCGCATCCCATTCCTATGTTTCATGATAAGATGTAATATTCATTGTGCAGTGTTATTTATACCCCGTATTCACTTCAAAAGGATGTAAATACGACACTTCCTTACTAGGAAATAGCGTTTGCAGATGTCTACGCATCGTAGCAATTGAGTTCTAATGCTTCTCAAAACGCGATATCCCATTTCATTTCTATGAATCATGATAAGATGTTATATTCATTGCGAAGATTCTTGTATACCTCGCATACACTTCGAATTAATGTAAATGCGACACTTCCTTGCTAGGAAATAGCGATGGCAGTTGTCTACGTATCGAAGCAACAGGGTTCTAATGCTTCTGAAAACGCCATATCGCATCTCATTTGTATGTTTCATGATAAGATATAATATTCATTGCGGTGTGTCATGTATACCTCGTGTTCTCTTCAAAAGAATGTAAATACGACACTTCCTTGCTAGTAAATAGCATTTGCAGATGTCTACGTATCGTAGCAATAGAGTTCTAATGCTTCTCGAAACGCGATATCGCATCTCATTTCTATGTTTCATGATAAGTTATAGTATTCATTGTGGAGTGCTATGTATACCTTGTATTCACTTCAAAGGAATGTAAATGCGACACTTCCTTGCTAGGAAATAGCGTCAGCAGATATCTACGTGTCGTAGCAATAGAGTTCTAATGCTTCTTAAAACGCGAAACCGTTTCTCATTTATATGCTTCATGATAAGATATAATATTCATTGTGGAGTGTTATGTATACCTCGCATTCACTACAAAAGAATGTAAATGCGACGCTTCCATGCTAGGAAATAGCGTCTGCAGATAGCTACGTAGCAATTGAGTTCTAATGCTTCTTAAAGCGGGATATCGCACCTCATTTCTATGATTCATGATAAGATATAATGTTCATTGTGGTGTCTCATGTATACCTCGCATACACTTCAAATGAATGTAAATACGACACTTCCTTGCTAGGAAGTAGCGTTTGCAGATGTCTACGTATCGAAGCAGTAGTGTTCTATTGCTTCTTAAATCGCCATATCGCATCTTATTTCTATGTTTTATGATAAGATGTAATATTCATTGCGGTGTATCATGTATACCACGTTTTCTCTTCAAAGGAATGTAAATGCGACACTTCCTTGTTAGGACATAGCGTTTGCAGATGCTTACGTATCGCAGCAATAGAGTTCAAATGCTTCTAAAAACGAGATATCGCATCCCATTTCTGTATCATGATAAGATATAATATTCATTGCGATGTGTCATGTATGCCTTGTATTCACTGCAAAAGAATGTAAATGCGACACTTCCTAGCTAGGAAATAGCGTTTCCAGATGACTAGGTATCGAAGCAATAGAGTTCTAATGCTTCATAAAACGAGATGTCGCACCTCATTTCTATGTTTCATGATGAGATATAATATTCATTGCGAAGTGTCACGTATACCTCGCATACACTCCGAATGAATGTAAATGCGACACTTCCTTGCTAGGAATTAGCGTTTTCAGATATATACGTATCGTAGCAATAGAGTTCTAATGCTTCTTATAATGCGATATCGCATCTCACTCCTATGTTTCCTGATAAGATATAATATTCATTGCGAAGTGTCACGTATACCTCGTATTTACTTCAAAGGAACGTAAATGCGACAATTCCTTGCTAGAAAATAGCGGTCGCAGATGTCTACGTATCGTAGTAATGGGGTTCTAATGCTTCCCAAAACGCGATATAGCATCTCATTTCGATGTCTCACTATAAGATATAATATTCATTGCGCGGTGTTATGTATACCTCGTATTCACTTCAAATGAATGTAAATGCGACACTTCCTTTCTATAAAATAGCGTTCGCAGATATCTACGTATCGCAGCAATAGGGTTCTGATGGTTGTTAAATCGTGATATGGCATCTTATTTATATGTTTCATGATAGGATATAATATTCATTGTGGAGTGTCATTTATACCACGTATTCACTTCAAAAGAATGTAAATTTGACACTTCATTGCTAGGAAGTAGCGTTTGCAGATGTCTACTTATCGGAGCAATAGGGTTCTTATGCTTCTTGAAAAGCGATATCGCATCACATTTCTATGCTTCATGATACGGTATAATATTCATTGCGAAGTGTTATGTATACCTCGCATACACTTCAAATGAATGTAAATGCGACACTTCCTTGCTAGGAAATAGCGTTTGCAGATGTCTACGTATTGTAGCAAGCGTGTTATGATGCTTCTTAAAACGAGACATCGCATCCCATTTCTATGTTTCATGATAACATATAATATTCATTGCGAAGTGCTATGTATACCTCGCATACACTTCAAATGAATGTAAATGCGACACTTCCTTGCTGGGAAATAGCGATTGCAGATATCTACGTATCGAAACAATACACTTCTAATGCTTCGTAAAACGAGATGTCGTATCTCACATCTATGTTTCGTGATAAGATATTATATTAATTGCGAAGTGTCATGTATACCACGTATTCAATTCAAAAGAGTGTAAATGCGATACTTTCATGCTAGGAAATAGCGTTTGCAAGAGTTTACGTATCGTAGCAATAGAGATCTAATGCTTCGTAAAACGAGATGTCGCATCTGATTTCTATGTTTCATGATAAGATATAATATTCATTGCGAAGTTACATGTATACATCGTATTAACTTCAAATGAATGTAAATGCGACACATCCTTGCTAGGAAATAGCGTTTGTAGATGTCTACGTTGCGTAGCAATAAAGTTCTAATGCATCTTATATCGCGATATCGCATCTCATTTCTTGTTTCATGATAATATATAATATTCATTGTGCAATATCATGTATACCTCGTATTCACCTCAAAAGAATGTAAATGCGACAGTTCCCTGCTAGGGAATAGCGTTTGCATATGTCTACTTATCGTAGCCAGCTTGTTATAATGCTTCTTAAAACGAGAAATCGCACCTCATTTCTATGTTTCATGATAACATATAATATTCATTGCGAAGTGTGATGTATACCTCGCCTACACTTCAAATGAATATAAATGCGACACTTCCTTGCTAGGAAATAGCGATTGCAGATGTCTACGTATTGAAGCCATCGAGTTCTAATGCTTCTTGAAACGGGATACAGCATCTCATTTCTATGCTTCGTGGTAAGATATAATATTAATTGCGAAGTTTCGTGTATACCTTGTATTCACTTCAGAAAAAAGTAAATGCGACACTTCCTTGCTGGGAAATAGCGTTTTCAGATGTCTACGTATTGTAGCAAGCGTGTTATGATGCTTCTTACAACGAGACATCGCATCACATTTCTATGTTTCATGATAACATATAATATTCATTGCGAAGTGTTATGTATACCTCGCATACACTTCAAATGTATGTAAATGCGACACTTCCTTGCTAGGAAATAGCGTTTGCAGATGTCTACGTATCGTAGAAGTAGAGTTCTAATGCCTTCGAAACGCGATATCGCATCTCATTTCTATGTTTCATGATAAGATATAATATTCATTGCGAAGTGTCATGTATACCACGTATTCACTTCAAAAAAATGTAAATGCGACACTTCATTGCTAGGAAGTAGCGTTTGCAGATGTCTACTTATCGGAGCAATAGGGTTCTTATGCTTCTTGAAACGCGATATCGCATCACATTTCTATGCTTCATGATAAGGTATAATATTCATTGCGAAGTGTCATGTATACCTCGTATTCACATCAAAAGAATGTAAATGCGACACTTCCGTGCTAGGAAATAGCGTTTGCAGGTGTTTACGTATCGTAGCAGTAGAGATCTAATGCATCTCAAAACGTCATACGCATATCATTTCTATGTTTCATGATAAGATACAATATTCATTGCGAAGTGTCATGTATACCACGTATTCACTTCAAAAGAATGTAAATGCGACACTTCCTTGCTCGGAAATAGCGTTTCCAGATATCTACGTATCGAAACAATACACTTCTAATGCTTCGTAAAACGAGATGTCGTATCTCACATCTAAGTTTCGTGATAAGATATTATATTAATTGCGAAGTGTCATGTATACCACGTATTCAATTCAAAAGAGTGTAAATGCGATACTTTCATGCTAGGAAATAGCGTTTGCAAGAGTTTACGTATCGTAGCAATAGAGATCTAATGCTTCTCAAAACGTCATATCGCATCTCATTTCTATGTTTCATGATGAGATATAATATTCATTGCGAAGTGTCACTTATATCTCACATACACTAAAAAAGAAAGTAAATGCGACACTTCCTTGCTAGGTAATAGCGTCTGCAGATGTCTACGTATCGAAGCAATAGATTTCTAATGCTTCTTAAGACGCGAAATCGCTCCACATTTCTATGTTTCATGATAAGATATAATATTCATTGTGGAGTGCTATGTCTACCTCGTATTCACTTTAAAAGAACGTAAATGCGACACTTCCTTGCTAGGAAATAGCGTCTGCAGATATCTTCGTATCGAAGCAATAGAGTTCTAACGCTTCTTAAATCGTCATATCGCATCCCATTTCTATGTTTCATGATAAGATGTAATATTCATTGTGCAGTGTTATTTATACCCCGTATTCACTTCAAAAGGATGTAAATACGACACTTCCTTACTAGGAAATAGCGTTTGCAGATGTCTACGTATCGTAGCAACAGAGTTCTAATGCTTCATAAATCACCATATCGCATCGCATTTCTATGTTTCATGATAAGATATAATATTCGTTGCGAAGTGTCATGTATACCTCGTATTCCTTTCACAAGAATGTAAATGCGACACTTCCTTGCTAGGAAGTAGCGTTTGGAGATGTCTACGTATCGTAGCAATAGAGTTCTAATGCTTCTTAAAACGCGATATCGCACTTCATTTCTATGTTCCATGATATGGTATAATACTCATTGCGAAGTGTTATGAATTCCTCGTCTACGCTTCAAATGAATCTAAATGCGACACTTCCTTTCTAGGAAATAGCGTTTCCAAATGTCTGCGTATAGAAGCAATAAGGTTCTAATTTTTCTTAAAACGCCCGGTCGCATATCATTTCTATGTTTCATGATAAGATATAATATTCAATGCGAAGTGATATGTATACCTCGCATACACTTAAAGAGAATGTAAATACGACACTTCCTTGCTAGGAAATAGCGTTTGCAGACGTCTACGTATCGTAGCAATAGAGTTCTGGTGCTTCTTAAATCGCGATATCGCATCTCATTTCTATGTTTCACGATAGGATAAAATATTCATTGTTTAGTGTTATGTATACCTCGTATTCACATTAAAAGAATGTAAATGCGACACTTCCATCCTTGGAAATAACGTTTCCAGATGTCTACGTATCGCAGCAATGGCGTTCTAACGCTTCTTAAAACGCGATATCGCATCTCATTTCTGTGTTTCATGATAAGATATAATATTAATTACAAGTCTCATGTATACCTCGTATTCACTTCAATTGAATGTAAATGTGACACTTCCTTTCTAGGAAATAATGTTTCCAGATGTCTACGTATCGAAGCAATAGTGTTCTAATGCTTCTTAAATCGCGATATCGCATCTCAATTCTATGCTTCATGATAAGATATAATATTCATTGCGAAGTGTCACGTATACCTCGCATACACTTGAAATGAATGTAAATGCGACACTTTCTTGCTAGGAAGTTGCGTTTGCAGATGACTACGTACCGAAGCAATGGAGTTCCAATATTTCTTAAAACGCGATATCGCATCCCATTTCTATGTCTCACGATAAGATATAATACTCATTGCGAAGTATTATGTATTCCTTACCTACGCTTCAGATGAATGTAAATGCGACACTTCCTTTATAGGAAATAGCGTTTCCAGATGTCTACGTACCGAAGCAATAGAGTTCTAATGCTTCTTAAATCGCGATATCGCATCTCATTTCTATGTTTCCTGGCAAGTTATAATATTCATTGCGAAGTGTCATGTATACCTCGTATTCACTTCAAATGAATGTAAATGCGACACTTCCTTGCTAGGAAATAGCGATGGCAGATGTCTACGTATCGAAGCAACAGAGTTCTAATGCTTCTTAAATCGCTATATCGCATCTCATTTCTATGTTTCGTGATAAGATATAATACTCATTCTGGAGTGTTATGTATACCTCGAATTCACTTCTAAAGAGTGAAAATGCGACATTTCCTTGCTAGGAATTAGCGTTTGCAGATGTCTACGTACAGTAGCAATATAATACATATATAATGTATTATTAGCAAGCAATATATACATATATAATGCTCCTTAAATCGTCATATCGCATCACATTTCTATGTTTCATTATAAGATATGATATTCATTGCGAAGTGTCATGTATACCTCCATACACTTCAGAAGAATGTAAATGCGACACTTCCTTGCTAGGAAGTAGCGTTTGCAGGTGTCTATGTATCGAAGCAAGAGAGTTCTAATGCTTCTTATAACGGGATATCGCATCTCATTTTTATGTTCCATGATATGGTATAATACTCATTGCGAAGTGTTATGAATTCCTCGTCTACGCTTCAAATGAATCTAAATGCGACACTTCCTTTCTAGGAAATAGCGTTTCCAAATGTCTGCGTATAGAAGCAATAAAGTTCTAATTTTTCTTAAAACGCCCGGTCGCATATCATTTCTATGTTTCATGATAAGATATAATATTCAATGCGAAGTGATATGTATACCTCGCATACACTTAAAGAGAATGTAAATGCGACACTTCCTTGCTAGGAAATAGCGTTTGCAGATCTCGACGTATCGAAGCAGTAGAGCTCTAGTGCTTCTTAAAACAGGATATAGTATCTCATTTCAATGTTTCACAATAAGATATAATATTCATTGCGAAGTGTCATGTATACCTTGTATTCACCTCAAAAGAATGTAACACTTCATTACTAGGAAATAGCGTTTGCAGATGTCTACGTATCGTAGCAATAGTGTTCTAATGCGTCTTAAAACGCGATATCGCATCACATTTCTATGTTTCATGATGGGATATAATATTCATTGCGAAGTGTCACGAATACCTCAGATTCACTTCAAAAGAATGTAAATGCGACACTTCCCTGCTAGGAAATAGCATTCACAGATGTCTACGTATCGTAGCAATAGAGTTCTAATGCTTCTTATAATGCGACATCGCATCTCATTTCTATGTCCCATGATAAGATATAGTATCCATTGCCAAGTGTTATGTTTTCCTCGTCTACACTTCAAATGAATGTAACTGCGACACTTCATTACTAGGAAATAGCGTTTGCAGATGTCTACGTATCGTAGCAATAGAGTTCTAATGCTACTTAAAACGCGATATCGCATCTCATTTCTATGTTTCATGATAAGATATAATATTCATTGCGAAGTGGCATGTATACCTCGTATTCGCTTCAAAATAATGCAAACGCGACACTTCTTTGCTGGGAAATAACGTTTGCACATGTCTACGTATCGTAGCAATACAGTTCTAATGCTTCTTAAAACGCGATATCGCATCTCATTTCTATCGTTCATGATAAGATATAATATTCATTGAGAAGTGTCACTTATACCTCGCATACAGCTCAGTTGAATGTAAATGCGACACTTCCTTGCTAGGAAGTAGCGTTTGGAGATGTCTATGTATCGAAGCAAGAGAGTTCTAATGCTTCTTATAACGGGATATCGCATCTCATTTTTATGTTTCATGATATGGTATAATACTCATTGCGAAGTGTTATGAATTCCTCGTCTACGCTTCAAATGAATCTAAATGCGGCACTTCCTTTCTAGGAAATAGCGTTTCCAAATGTCTGCGTATAGAAGCAATAAAGTTCTAATTTTTCTTAAAACGCCCGGTCGCATATCATTTCTATGTGTCATGATGAGATATAATATTCATTGCGAAGTGTCATGTATACCTCGTATTCACTTGAAAAGAATGTAAATGCGACACTTCCTTGCTAGGAAATAACGTTTGCAGATGTTTACGTATCGTAGCAATAGAGTTCTAATGCTTCTCAAAACGCGATATCGCATCTTATTCCTATGTTTCATGATAAGGTACAATATTCATTGCGGAGTGTCATGTATACCTCGTACACACTTCAAATGAATGTAAATGCGACACTTCCTTGCTAGGATATAGCGTTTGCAGATGTGTACTTATCGAGGCAATAGAGTTCTAATGCTTCTTAACACATTGAGGACGGGGCGCTGCGCGTTCAACACGCCCTCACGGATCGCAGATTTTCGAACGCTCCAAAAACATGCTTGGCATGTGACAGGAAGTGGATACGCATTTCACTTAATTTGCATTTAGTATTTATAAATAATTGTATACATATAGTTCATATATCTGTATATCTGTTTCATTACATCTATGCGTCATTTCGCTGCTTTTATAGATGGCTAATTCATAAAATAAATTTTTGTTATCAAGTATCAGTAACAGGTTGATTGAAATATAGATAGTACTCAAAAAACTGTTACCTTCCAATTTTAAAACACGAAGTTGGAAATTCTAAAATGCAGATCAATGAAACACTTTATAAGATACGATACGTACGACTATCCGCACAGATCAGCCGGCAATGGCTATTGTCACGTCACGGGTCGCGAAACTTATCGTTCACCGGGAGCGACACGCAGCCTCGAACGGTTCGGCTCGCGGAATTGCGACGAAGGCCGGGTTCTTTCTGGCTCGCGAAACACGTATCAAAAGGCACGAACGCGGATAAGAAAATATGACCTTACCTTTGATGTCTTGACAGCTGCTAATATTTAGTACCCTTGTTGCAGGTATCATCGTCGGCACGGATCGCCCTCAGGTATAATCCCTGCGTACGGTCGGTGAGGCGTGATTGTCAGCGGGACGAGTACCCAGGTGGGCTGACCTCGGGGATGGATCGGCTCGGTCAAGCGGATCGGCGATGGATGCGGCTGTGCGGGACGGCTGTCCGATCGGCGTGCGGCGGAAGATGAGACGTTGCAGTCGTATATGCACACGGCTGTACCAACGTATCCGCGCACAAATGAACGCAAGAAGTTCTTCCTTCCCGCGCGACGAGTTTGTTTAGTTGTACCGGAAAGACGCATTCGAGTCGGTTTCCAAAAGTCCAGATACGGGTCCACTAAGCGTCGGTCCGCTCTAGTTTACCGGTCCAGAAATATGGAAAATCGACGAGTGTCCTTGCTCTAGCCTCGCTGTGGGTCGATGCAGCTAAGCGGCGGTCGGCTATAACTGATCGATTACCAAGTTTGACTAAAGTTCGGAGCTTGTGAATGTTCTTGAAGACGCGTGAACTCGTGGAAGACATCGCAACGAATGAATTTATAATAATAATAAGGCAAGGAATATTTAGAATGATGAGAATTGTAGTACTGGTAAAAATAAAGTATATTCTAAATAAAACTAAGCATACACTGATACTTCCCTATGCTAAAGTTGACTAAGTACTAGGATACGATAATTAGAGTTTAGAATAAGGACTTGAATTGAATTAGAGTTTAAGTTGAAATAGTAAGATTGGATTATGATAAAGGAGTGCTCGCTCGGAGCGAATGGCTCGAACTAGAGATTGGATTTGAGGGAGGTACGCTCGCTTGGAGCGGATGACTCGTATTGACCATCAGCTCGCGGGCCCGCGACCTCCTCGGATCGCGGGGCGCGCGAGTCGCAGGTCCCCAGAGTGGGGCGGACGCACGGCCCACGGAGTGGTGTGGACGATCGTGGTAGGGCGCGCGCGTTCGGCGTGAGCCGCGCGCGTCGGGCGCTTCGCTTACTTCTTATTACGATTAATTATGATCTTAAAAATTAGGATAACACATGAAACGCCTTATGCTAGGTTGTGTGTGTTGTGTCGTGTGCGTACATGGAGTGTCGTGTGCTTAAGTTCTAGGATTCGCTTAATTATAATTATAATGGTATGCAAAGTATGGGTACGGGAGCGTAACGGCGGGCGACCCTTCCTGATACGTGGAATGGTCCTCGTGCGGAGGCTGTGGCTCGGTCGTGCTCCAGCTGTCTGGAAGGCACGCGTCGTAGCGCGGTCGTGTGGCCCAACTCCTGGTTGCGGGGGTGGCTGCCTTAGCTCGGCGATCGCATATACGGTGAGCTCGTCTTTGTGGTGGCGACAGGCGATGCGTGTGGCTCTGCCGGGCGGTGAAGGAGGTACCGCGAGGTTCGGCGGACGTTACACAATAATGACTGTTTTTTCTTAAATTTAAGGAATGATTCAGTTGTTTCGCTTTGGTTTCGGAATGCGAGAGACTTCGATACCATCGTAACGTAACAGAAACATTTGCAGCTCCTTGCTCAGTTGCCGACTGAATAAAAAAATCGTGAAAACGAGATATATCGTGACCCGTTCGCAACGTTTAGTTCTCTAAAAACGAGATACCTCGTCACCCGTCCGCAATGTGTTAAAACGCGATATCGCATCTCATTTCTATGTTTCATGTTAAGATATAATATTCATTGCGTAGTGTCATGCATATCTCGCATACACTTCAAAAGAACGAAAATGAGACACTTCCTTGCTAGGAAGTAGCGTTTGCAGATGTATACGTATCGAAGCAATAGAGTTCTAATGCTTCTTAAATCGCGATATCGCATTTCATTTCTATGTTTCGTGATAAGGTACAATATTCATCGTGGAGAGTTATGTATACCTCGTATTCACTTCAAAAGAATGTAATAGCGGCACTTCCTAGCTAGGAAATCGTGTTTCCAGATGTCTACGTATCGCACCAATAGAGCTCTAATGCTTCCTAAAACGCGATATCGCATCAAACTTCTATGTTTCATAATAAGATATAATATTCAGTGCGAAGTATCATGTATACCTCGCATTCCTCTCAGAGGAATGTAAAGGCGACACTTCCTTGCTAGGAAATACCGATTTCAGATGTCTACGTATCGTGGCTATAGAATTCTGATGCTTTTTAAATCGCGATATCGCATCTCATTTCTATGTTTCGTGATAAGGTATAATATTTATTGTGGAATGTTATGTATTCCTCGTTTTCACTTCAAAAGAATGTAAATGCGACACCTCCTTGCTAGGAAATAGCGTTTGCAGATGCCTACGTATTGTAGCGATAGAGTTCTAATGCTTCTTAGAACGCGATATAGCATCTTATTTCTATGTTTCATGATAAGATATAGTATTCATAACGAAGTGTTATGTATTCCTAGTATTCACTACAATTGAATGTAAAGGCGACACTTCCTTGCTAGGAAATACCGATTGCAGATGTCTACGTATCGTAGCTGTAGAGATCTAATGCTTCATAGAACGCGATATAGCATCTCATTTCTATGTTTCATGATAAGAAATAGTATTCATTACGAACTGTTACGTATTCCTCGTATTCACTACAATTGAATGTAAATGCGACACTTCCTTGCTAGGAAACAGCGTCTGCAGATGTCTACGTATCGTAGCAATAGAGTTCTAATGCTTCTCAAAACGCGATATCGCATCTTATTTCTATGTTTCATGATAAGGTACAATATTCATTGCGAAATGTCATGTATACCTCGTATTCACTACAATTGAATGTAAATGCGACAGTTCCTTGCTACGAAATAGCGTCTGCAGATGTCTACGTATCGTAGCAATATGGTTCTAATGCTTCTTAAATCGCAATATCGCATCTCATTTCTATATTTCGTGATGAGATGTAATATTCATCGTGGAGTGTTATGTATGAAGCGTATTTACTTCAAAAGAATGTAAATGCGACACTTCCTTGCTAGGAAATAGCGTTTGCAGATGTCTACGTATCGTAGCAATAGAGTTCTAATGC